>NW_023615060.1:0-240001 GCF_013339695.2 Rhipicephalus sanguineus
TGTCTCCTTGACCCATGTAAGCGTTTCTTAGCTCAAAGTAAATGCATATTGAAATGGCGTTCAATTCAGGGTCTGTGAAAGATCGAGTGCGATGGGCCGAAACTCACTTGCAGCGAAGCGTCGGGACAGGCGGCTTCCCGGCATCTTGTGGATTGGACGCTGGCATCAACGCTCTTACGCACTCTTCCACCTTCTCCATGTCTAAGCACTGGAGGCCGTTATGGGTTGCTGCGAGGTGTATTGAAAAGAGGCAAATTATAAAAAATTTACGCGTGGCTTGACGAAGATGGCGGAAATCGTGACAGCAATGATAATAGTACCAGCAACCACAAGAACAAGAGTGATAACAAAGAACTGCCTCAGCGCCGCAACATGATATATAGCTTCGTTACAGTGGAGCTCTCTTAGTCGACCCTGTGCCGCTGTAGTAGTAGTAGCAGTAGTAGTAGTATTAGCGTCACCCAGGTCACGTGACCAGAGGTGGAGTGAATAAGTAACTGTAAATGACACGAAATGACGATGATAATGATCAGTATGATACTCTTTCTCTCATAGGGCAATAGACAGGTGGCCTTATTGTGAAAGAGTACGTTTAGACAATCACGTGGTTGATATTAATAACAAAAAAGAGTAAGAAGCAATTGCTAAGCGGCAGGACACGAGAGAGGACGCAGAAAGCTGCGCCCTTGGTCTGTGCAATTTCTTTAGCCCAGTCATATAGTGCTGCTTTTCTTCAAATCGGGAATAAACCAGTTGAAAATGTGTACAAAACTATAGCAAAACAGAAAAAAATGCTTCTGGCGAAGGAAAAAAACGTCCCCGTCATATCAACGAAGTGAATGATGGTTAGAGGAACTTGCTCGGAAATAATCGGGTAAACCAGGAATGCTCCGTACATTTCCTCTACTGTCATATAAAGACGTGACACGTTGTTATAGCAGCGATTGTGGTGAGGTTGTTGTCGAACCACAAGCGGTCGCAGACCTTGCAGCTGTGGCCGAACGTGTGGTTGAAGAAATCGCGCTTGAAGCGCGCGTCGGCGCCACCAACTTGGACGTATCGACTGCTTTCGGCGCTTGGCCGCTGCATACCGCGCCCGTACCTCTTCGAGGTTCTCTTACCGGCGCTTCCGCCCTGCTTCGGCTTCGCGGGCTTGTATCTAGGGGTCCGCACGACGCTGACGTCTCTCTGCGGCCTCGCGAGCTCTCACCGCAGGGTCTTGGCGGTGAGCCCGTGCTGCTGCTGCCTTGCGAGCCCCCCGCTCCGCCACCTTGTCTTCTTCATTCATGTTATTAGTATCGAAGCGCACTGACTTACGACTCTCGAAAGAGAAAGGAAGCGTGCAGTTGTGGCCCTCTAGCGGTCTTCTATGAAACTAGAACACGCGCCGGAGTGTAGCGAGCGTTGCATGCTACAGCTGGCTATGTTATATGTGGTTTTGCTTGCGGTAATATCATCATAAAGGCACTCGAAGAACAAGAGGAAGAAGACTTCTATTTCGCGCTAGCGTGTACTGAGATGGTTATAATTCACCTGTGTTACAATGAAACTAGCGGCTACGGCGATGGACAAGCCCCGAGCATAAGGAGCAGCTCCTAATTGTCACACGATCCCCTGTGTGTCTGCTTGATGATGATGATGATGCTCCTGGGATGATTGGCCCCTACCCACTCAGGGGGATCGGCCAAGAGTCAGGCGGATCATATAGTCTGAAATTTTTAAGTGCTAATAGACGTTACAGTGTCAATTAGAATGAAGGTTATATTTTAAATGAATTCCAGTTTTTAATGAATTCCAGACCGGCGGCGCAGTGAGTTGCAGTTCCACTGCAGTATGCGCGGCCTCGTTTCACGGAGACGGTTACTCGCCATCCTGGGTTAGCGCCGTTTGGGTGGCCAGCGCTGCAGTGCAGAGCGGGCGAATGGCGAAGTCGGAGGGCAGAAACTCCAGTGCCGCTGTGAGTGCTAGCCACCAAGACTGAGATGGCAGAACGCTTCTTGTCGTGGTCGCCGCTGCGGGAGCAATGACACCGGTGGCGGCTGCGTAGGATGGTCCCTAGTTTCGTTCGTAACGCGAGCAGAAACCCTGGGGAGGAGAGAGAGAAAGCACGCGCGCGTGCAGCGAGACAACGCACGCAGCCGCAACGTAAACAAACCGACGGTGAAGCGCCGCGCGCGACCGCATAACGAGATTTCCTAAAAAGGGGGTCGCTTTTCAGAAATAGGGTGCCTTGATGCCCGCGCATCGAGGCACTCTATTCTGAAAGGCGCAGCAGCGCCCCCCTGGCCCAGGTTTTCTCGTCTCATCTCCGTACCAACGACTACGCCCATGATCATGACTGAAGCCTTAGAGTAGCTGAAGTTCTTAACATATACGTGGGCACCGCATATTGTGAATCCCGCGCGACGATGGCATCAACAGCACATAATAAACGCGGATACTCGATATGCACTCTGTCGTGTCTGGGTATTTGGATCCATCCCACCGCTGCAACAGTTATTGCGACCGGTATTTAGATCCGTCCCTTCTCGGCAACCAGGTTGTTGCTGTGATAAGGCAGCGTCGTACCCGGACTCTGTTTGGTAGCGTAGTCGAGTCTCCGGGTTGAGGAACTGATGCTAGCAAGCTGGGAAAATAATAACAAGTTTACTGGCACTTTTCGTACACTCAATTACATCGTGACAAGGTCAGAGTTCAGCGACGAGCGAATTGGATGAGCCTGTTACCGAGGGCTCAGAACCCCATTTCTCACTTAGCACCGTCGTTTTAACTCTTCAGGCGGCTCCTCCTTCTCGATAACCACCAATCACACACACGACCCCACCCACCATGGCACAGTCCATTTCACTGTTGCTGAGGGGTCGTTGCACTCTTGAAACAGCAAGGGTCCGGTGGTCGACGGCACGCACGTGGGGTAAGCAGGACAACAGGTACCTCGGGCTTGCTCCTCCGATTCTTCCCCGAAGGCAGAAAAGGGTCTGCGGCGACTCCTGTCAAAACATACCGGTCAGGTCGTTTCGGCAGCACACGAAGCCAAGCCCAGGTGGCCCATTGTCTCCGGCTTTGCTGTTCCCGACTTTGAGGTCGAGATTCGGCCCATTGTCGGTCGCTTGCCGCCCCGGGAACTCCGTTTCCAGGAAGGATGCAGTGTTCTAGCAGTGTGAGAACGCCTCGCCCGCCGATTCTGATGGCCAGCGGCGTCGGCACCGACTGCCAGTCATAACAACTCCTTCAAAGCGTCGTGAAACTCGAAAAGAAACGCTACGCGCGTCTTGTCTTCCTTCTCACCTGGCCGTTAATTCTCACGGGACGAGCGGGGAACGCGGTGCCACAGCCAGGCGAGCATCGGAGAGCTATTTTTCGATATAAATGGATGCTATGAGCGAGGCTTGGTCTAAATCTGCCGCTTCGCGGTTGCGTTAAAGCGTTGACGAAATTACACTTCTATTGGAAACGCGCCGAATGGGACAGTCGTAGCAACGGCGCATTCTTTTTTTTTTTACCGAGCCGGTGGCACACATGTTACCGCCCCGTTTTAAACTGGACGCGCATAGCATCAATCCAACCATCCATCCAAGAGTACTGTGAGAGGAGAGTGTGAACACAAAAAGGGGCGTTAATGTAGCCTCCGTATAGTGTTTGGCGGTAGCTCAGTGGAATTAACACCCGCCAGCCGTCGTCGCGGACCAAGAGGTCAAGGGTGCGACTCTCTTCAGCGGACCTTTTCTTATCGTTTCTTTTTTTGCCATCTGAGGTCGTTCATTTTTCTGACGTATTTCCGTGACGGCAATACGTCATGAAAGTCTGTGCGGAGCCCCGCATAAAGCACTTATGTTTTTATGTCGGGTGGACCCCGACATAAAACAGCGTGTCAAAAGAGGAGGGTTGACGGCGCGCGAGGGTGCGGCGGCGTGGAGTAAAAGAGCGCCGCTACTTTCGAACAATCAAAAGGCTTCAGGTTGTGAGTGTACGTCGTCAGCGCGGTGAAATTCAAATTGCGAGACATTGTAGCCACGTGAGTTTCCTAGCCCGAAGCGGGCCGCTCCCACGTTGGGACCGAAAGACCTAGTCTTTCGGCCGCTTCGCGGGCCCGTTGGACTGCCCATAATTGTCCCTCTAATGTCGGACTGCGCAGAGCTGCGTCCCACCGCTCTTCAGTGATGATAATATTAGTTCTTCGTGCGTGTGTGCATAGTCTGGCGATTAAGCTCATAGATGAATCATGCCACTCGCTATCGTTACGGCGTGAGCACTGCTCCTCGGCAAGAGCAGATGAGGAGGGCGGACCCTATCTTAGCTTCGGGCGTCTGTCAATCAAGCTGATTGACGCGCGAACTCGGGTACAAACTCGTTGATTCTGAAAAGGCCCCAGTTCAACTCGTGACTGTCATAGTGCCGGTGTGCCTGTTAAGCGTTTCATGCGGTGGGCGCTAAGCAGCAAATTCTTCGCATATAAAATAATTTGGTCAGCTTGCGCTACTTGTGCAAGGCTGGAGCCATCGGAGGAGGTTGTGACCGCCTAGGTCCTTCCAGCCTTTTACGTGGCTCGTCTACTCAGTCTGCTTCGGAGTGAAGACCACGTCAGTTCGGTGTCAGTTTTGATGGCGTTAATTAGCTAGGTCTTCATTAACATTATATTGAAGAGGTCTGTCTCAATTGGTAGTGTTCTAATTAACAGGACATTATTTTTCAGGTTACTAGCAAGGTCTTAATTGGCATTGAGCTAATTAACACAATCATGATTAACACTATTCTAATTAGCAGGGTCTTAGGTAAAGGACCTAATTAGGATTGATAGCGGGCGAGTTGGAACTTATCCATCTTTGCGCAGCGCACAAAATTGACGAGGCACACAAGAGGACGGGACAAGCGCTAATTAGCTTCTTAATTAGCGCGCCCATAATTATCGTAGTGTTTTATTTTTTAATTTCGAGAGTTTGCCCAACAGCATACATTTAAATATACAGGTAGAGGCCGGCTTCCGCATATACATCAACAATGCTCTATGGTGGGGCCCATAGAGCCACAAAGCATAATCCGGTGGTCCTGTCGGTTGAAGGCCCTGTTCCAGGTAGCGCCGCCGTACCTGATTCAGGCCAGGGCATGTCCACAACAGGTGTTTGATTGTAACCGCGAACGCTTCAGTGGCAGAATGGGCAAGTATCCCCAAATGGTCCATGCAGATGTTGTGGCCAGGCATATGTGACCGACGGAGTAAGTGCCGCCCCACACGAAGTCTCCGCAACACCACCTCCTCCTGGCGGGTAAGCCCGCCTGGGAGGTTTGAACCACACGGTGGAATTAAATCTCGTGTGGTGCGGCGGAGAATCTCCTTGCGGTGGAGGAACTCACCCCGGCGATCACTCGGGAAAGGCGCTTCTAGAGTACGTGGCAGCTCACTGTGGGTGGCGGTGTCAGCTTGTATGTGAGCAGAAACGGTGTCCGTGGTATCCACTGTATCCTTATCTGGCCAGGCATCTGTGCAGTTATACGCTGTATATCGCCTGCGAAAGTGTGCGCGTTATATACCTTGCGGAGCTCCTTTGTGGCTGATGTAGAGTCGGTGCGTATTATAGTAAAGGATGACGACGATGCGGAAGCGGCGCGCACCAACTTTGTTGCGTCTCGTATTGCCAGAAGTTCAGCACTGACCGATGGAACCGGAGCTCTCAGGAGGTACAATCGATTGACACACAGGTTTTGGTGCCCCGGCACCACGATTGACGTAGCCGCCTGCGTGTCCGTGCAGCTCGCATCAGTACAGGCCACCAGTGATCCTGTCGGGAGTGCGGCATCTGCTTCTTCAATGTGGCGCCGGAAGGTAGCCGTTGGACGAGGGACTGGATTTCGGAGGCGGCTGATAGGTTTTTTATCCGTTAGTTGCCGGTGATCCCACGGTGGAAGGCTTACTATTGAAGGGGGCGAGACAGACACTGGATTGCCCATATATGCCGCTAAGTCAGCAGCAGGTGGTAGAAATGACGGCTTGAGTTCCCTTGCTTGCCGGCGTTGATAAATCAACTCGTCGATGGTGTTTAGTTGCGCCTCTTCCTGAAGTATCGCGATAGGTGTGCGTCGTGCAAGCCCGCGGTAACGACGCGCATCGCTTCTCTGTTGATGTATACGGGCCCGATCTCTCGCTGTAAGGTGCTGAAATTGAGCCGAATAAATAAGGCGAGGCTGCAGCACTCCTCGAAGAAGTAAACGGGCAATCTTCGTGCGGGCACCTCCAGCCTTGGAGCTGATTCGTCGTATCAGATGGAGCACCTGGTGCACTTGTTGCTTAATTTCGCGAATCCAAGCTTTTCCAGATCCATTTTCCGTAATGACAACGCCTAATATGCGTAGCTGGGTAGCTGGCGTAAGAGGACGTCCAGATAATATCAGCTGAATAGGCGTGTTTACAAGTCGTCGCCGGCCCCAGCTGTTGGCAACCGACATGTAGAGAGTCTTGTCTGTTGAGAGGGTCAATCCTATGCATCTGCACCACTCGAAGGCCGATTCCTGTCGTTGAAGGTCGTTGTGAACACTCCACACTGTGATATCGTCGGCGTATATGATGCATAGAGTTTCTTACAATAATACCTAAAGGGGAATCTGGCGCTAGTGTCTACGCGGGCTCCTTGAGCAGCGCTTCAACCACCATGGGAATGATGGGAAGTACAGGCTTCGGATTTGCTTCGGATGGATTAGGTTCTTGAGATTCGCAACGCTTCTTTGACGAGTGTAAAACAAGTGATATGAAGTTAATTCCAATTAAAACTTGCTTCATTCTTTTGTACGTAAAACTTATTGCAAAAAGTTTGCGTGACCGTGAGATGGAACTGAAACCTGGACAAATTCAACCACCAGGGTATGCATTGCTCTGCAATTGTGTTCCAGATTTGGCATCACAAAATAATGAATTGTTTTTTTACAACATTTGAAAACAAACACGCTTGTTTTTCCCTCGAAAGTACGCATTATCTATTTATGGTAATAACAGCACTGTAATGAGTAAGAAACACTAAACTTATCGTCTGCTGCGATGACCAGGTGCGTCTGTCCAAGTGGCCTGCCTCCAACACATCTCTCGTTTTGTTGTGAAGTCGAGTCAGGGGAGCGTGACGGTGCGTCTACTTAGCTCGCCGTCGTTTTGCGGTCGATTTGAAGGAGTTTTGAGAAGTAGCGCTTATCACAAAACGTGAACTCTATGCAATTTCCGGCACTGGCATGGGACGCTACATCTGTGCGCGCGGTGAGTGCACGACGCTTGCTAAAACTGTAAATACAACCTGTAAAGCTGCAGCGTCGCAGCAAACCAAGAGATATAGCGGTCTTCAGCCTCTTTGAACAACAAAGGCGTTGCTTGAGTGCTTTGAAACGCACCCCACTACCACGCCTCGCAAAGAAACGAAACTGAAACTGTAGAAAAAGATCCGTAGACAGTTCGCTAGACTAACAAAATCCATCCGAAGCCTGTACTTCCCATCTTCCCATGGTGGTTGAACGATCGCAGCGCCAGTTTCCTCTCTAGGGTATTGTATGAAACTCTATAATATGATGTAATACACGTCCGAGATCGCTGCCAGAGCCCATCCGAGGGGTGGCATTGCCAGGTTAAAGAGCAATCGTGCAAGTACTGATCCCTGTGGCACTCCCCGTTTTGAGTTAAAGGTGCCGGTTGCGTTTCCCGCCACACGAGTAGCAAACGTTCGTTGAGTCAAGAACCTGTGTACGAATGTGCACACGCGCTCGGGTAGTCCCACGCAACGCATAATGGCAAGTATGGCACTGTGGCTAACTTCATCATATGCCTTGTGCACCTCCATGGCTAATATTGTTCGGACCCGGCGTGTCCTATTGCCTGCCAAGACCATGCCAGTAAGTGCTCCAAGTCCATCTTCTGTGCCCAAGTGCGTGCGAAATCCAATTTGTGCAGGATGGTACCATTTGAATTGTTCAAGCCACCAGGTTATTCGCGTAGAAAGCATTTTCTCCGTTAATTTGCAGACAGTCGCTGTTAAGGCGATAGGGCGCAGGTTGCGTATATTAGTAGGGTCTTTTCCTGGCTTCTGTATCGGTATGATTTCCGCGTGCGTCCAAGAAGCAGGTATATATATCGCCTTCAGCCCACACGTGATTGATGTTATCCAGAAGCGAGGCCAAGGATGTCTCATTTAGGTTTTTGAACAACTCGTAAGGTAATCCGTCCGGTCCAGGAGCCGTCCGTGGTTTAGACGCGTCAACTCGTTTAGACGCATCAACTCGGCCATTGTGAATGGTGCTTGGATTCCAGTAACTGCCTCTGGATTAGGTTGTTGGCCTATCGTCGAAGGCAGGGTCACATGGTCATTTAGAGGGGAAGGAAGTACATCATAGTGTGGGAACAACGTCCGGGCGATTTGTTGTGCAGCATTCAACGGGGTATCCGCAGTGGCTAGAAGCACCGAAGCCGTTGGGTCGGGCTGACGTTGGCCCTTCTCCATGGCACGAAACGTACGCCAGACAGAGGCTGTGCGTGACGAGGGTCCGAGAGGACGCGCACCAATCTAGCCATCGTCCTCTGTCCAGTCTTCGCTCATGCCGACGAGCTTGTGCCGCGATACTCCGCATTTGAATTTTTGCTTCTATCGACGTAAGATTGCGCACCGCAGCAAGTTCAGCCCGGCGCCGGGCCGCCCAAAGGCGCAACAGCTGCATGTCTGGGCCGATGGTCTTATTTACCTCCGTCATGGCTTTAGACGGCTTCATTAGCATGGTCTCAGTAAGACGTAGATTAATTAGCTCAGTCATAGCACACCCTCACCTAACTAGGCATACCGCCCATCCAATTAGCTAATCAGCGGGGGCGCACGTGCTCGGGGAGCGAGCAGGCGATGAATAAGAGGACGGAGACTGCGCGCCGGCTGAGCAACGCGCTAAATCCAAAGGCCGACCATGATGATTACACACGTAGCCTCGGCAATTAGCTCCGGCCGCGGGGTCGTAAGGCGCTCGGCCTGAGCTAATCTCAGAGGCCACGGTGCTGATTATTCTAAAGGATACTCAGTGCAGACGTTAGACGCTTGAAAAAAAATTTAAACAGCCTGTACCTCTAAAAAATATGTTAGCAGAAGTTTGACACTTTTTCTTGCAGGAGTGCACTTCTGCACTCAGTGGAACGACAAACAAATGAAAGAAGATGCCTCGGGTTTGAAGACACCACCCAACTTTGTCGACAGCTCTTGACGTGACGCCGCGTTCCATCGTAACCAATAAAACGCAGCGCGCGCTGTGGGATGGATTTGATCTTTTCGTACTGTCAGCTCGTTCAAAAGGGGGTATCGCCAGAGCTCGGAAAAATTCCGAGTTTCGCCAAACTCGGGCCATCCCGCATAGCACCCCTGATCGTGCGCCGCACTAACTAGGTTTTTAAGGCTCATTCGCACCTGCGATTTGCACCGGTCACACGACCATGTGAGACTGGCGACCAAAAGCGAATAAAGGCGACCGATGTTCACACCTGCGTCCTGCTTATACCCGTGGGCACACAGAATTCATGTCTTCACATTGCTATTGCCCCGCAAAATAAGCTCGATCCCGTCCTTTTCCTGCACATCTGATTGGCTCAGAGGTTGCGACTGCAGTCAGCCGACTGAAAAATCGAGCAGCGAGCGATTGTGCCAAAGTAGTCGCTCCGCGTCTAACTTGGTAGTGCAACCAGTGCTAGTCGCAGGTGTGAACGAGCTTTTCCAGGGTGTCGTCCTCGTAAGCTCCCCGATTTGTATTTTTTTTACATATGTGCGGCCACGGCTACTACTCTTTTCTTACATGATATATTTGTCGTCGTAAAAGTTTTTGTTTGTTTGGGCTTCCGCAAAAGCGACTTGGGCTATGCTGCGCCACGTCGTAAAGGTGCCAACAATCCTAAAGCAATACAAATAAACGAATGAATGGACATTCACATAGCCAGTCTCAGTACATCAATATAAATGTTCCACGTGGCTGCAATGGTGCGCCACTGCACTGCAACGGGCTTCGAGCGAAACAACCGTCGCGCGATGGTTTCGCAATTTGTATTGCAACGAATTCATCGAATAAGCTGCATCTCTAAAACATTTAGTAAAAATCAAGAAGTCTTAGTCGGAGTCACGAAGAAGAAATACTAGGAGTGCCATTTCTTGGGCGAGTTGGAAATTCATACTTGGAAGGGTAGCGCTAGTAGACACGGACTAAAGGAAGACACACGGACACACAGACGGAAGCGCTTCCGTCTGTGTGTCCGTGTGTCTTCCTCTAGCCCGTGTCTACTAGCGCTACCCTTCCAAGTAAGAAGAAATACGCATGGGCAGGATATACAGCGAGCATGCGAGGCAACTCCTCGTCATTAAAGGGGTTATGAACAACATTTCTAAGTAACCATCGGCTGGCCTCATTATCGGAGTTTGTCGCCTCGCCAATCGATTGGCGCAAAGATTTCTCGAATCCGTCAAGAACGAGCGCAGTTACAGTGGTTTGTCGCGCGCTGGAAGCTACACGGGGAGAGATGACACGGGGTAAAGAAGTTACGTTAACGCGTGTGATGACCTCTATTGTGCGTGATAAAACGTGATCATTCCTTCCCGTTGCGATTCCTGTGCGCCAGCGTGGCTCACCGTGTAATGTTAGCAGACTATGGTGTTCATTAGGGTGACTGTTAAGGCATGTTGGTAAGACATGATAGAAACTACAAGCGCATAAGACGTGTCCTCGTCCTGTGCGATTTTGGTTTCCATCGAGACTATGGAGCACTCCGCAGGCACTTCGCGGCACCCCGTGGCAGAAGCCTATACTACATCTCACAAGCTGGTTGCAGCAGGGTGGAAGCTGCGAGGTGTAAACAAAGCACAAGCTTGCGCAGCAAAACATAGGTCTGTTTGTAATTGCTTTATTGTTGGAGAAGGTTAAGAAAACTGCGTTTGTTTGGCACGTGCTACGTCACAGCAGTACGTGATGCGCCTAATCACGATTCGCATGTATGTCATAAGCGTTTAATTACTGTACGGGTAACTGTTCATAATTGTGATGGCGAACCAACATGGCAGCGCCGATATAGACGCGATCGCCCGCTTCGATCCGAACTCGCGCTTGCTACTTGACCACATTTTGGACAACAGTAAATAAGCGGTGGAATCGGCTATCGCTTTGTCTCATCTCTCAGTGGATGTGAAAGTGCTTTTTCGGCCCCACAAAATTGAGCAGTTTGTGCAAAATGTCTGTCCCAGCGTCCAGACCCAATCGGGCGTGTACTACAAACCACGCTAATATATTTAGAGATTCTCTATGTAACGTAGTTTATCAGCTGCCGTTGTCATGTGGAAAATATTACGTTGGTCAGACGGATCGGTGTTTGAATGAAAGGTTGAAAGAGCATCTGTACAATGTTGATCGGTCAAAGCAAGGGTGGCTGTCCGCTCACTGTAGCACGTGTGGGTGTCGACCAAGATATTCAGACTGTATAGCATTGTCGCCAAAAGCAGAGATCGCATCACACGCGTATTCATCGAGGCTGGTAAGATATTTTTCTTTAAAGGATGATTGTGCAATTACCCCCTCTGTCGCTCTCATTGATAGGGAAAAGATCATTCAGGTTTGTCCAAGTGATGAATTGTAACATCATTGTGTTCCGCGCATGGCTGGTGTAACAGTGTGTAACTGTATAAAAGCGAAGGCATTCAAAAGAAATAAACTGTTGGAAGTTCAACGCTCTGTGTCCTCTTCTGTCCCCTCCAGTCGGCTGCGCTGTTTTGCACTCATAATCATGTTGTACCAACACGCCCAATCCTACAGTCTTCTACGCTTCTTATGCATGGACATTCTTCACATGCCATGCGAGCTGCTTCCACAATGATGCAGGTGTGGTCATTCGGGTAGGAGAAAATCACCTTGGTCTTAGCAAATCCAGGGGTGCAGCCGCATGCGTTACAATGTTTGCCCAGGAAGCCCTCCTTTCCTTTTCTGCGGATTATCAGCCACTGAGATTACCAATCCGTCGTGATACAAGTGAATGACCCGCGCCTGAAACCTGGTGCCTACTCTGTCGCAGCAGGACTATTTTAATGTTTCGGAGAAGCAACCCTGAACAATAATCCTGTTCACAAGTTTACCGTGCGCAGGTTAGAACAGTAGGATTGTTTGTACGAGCGTGGTTCATATATCCGGCAAATATGATCAACGGTGAAATCGAGCTCAAGGTTGAGGAACCGGACGTAATCCTAGTATGGAATACCATGTGTTATGACCAGGGGGGACAGATATAGTCTTCAAATATTCTGACCATTTGCCACAACTCAGAATGCAACCCCAGGCCTTACCCTGTAAGCCTACAAAGAAATCGTACACGTATCTGAAGACTATCAGGACTTTGGTTCCTGGTAACCGCTGCTGTAAGACTGCCTCGTATTGCTTAAAAAAGGTCGGCCCACAAAGGCGCGATGCACGACCCAATAGACGCACCCTAGTTTTGAATGTAAACAAAATAATTTACTTTTACATAAGTACATTCGAGATAAAATTGCACCATACTGAAGAAATCTCGCAAGCTTAACCCTGCTTGGTTTTGAAAATCATTATCACCCATGTCCTGAATTCTTTAAAACGGTCTTTATTACTCACTCCCAAATAACGCGCCGTTGAAATCCATCAGTGAAAGGATTGAGCTCGAGTGTTGCTAGACCATCGTCTTTGTACCTGCTGTAACAGGGGAAAGTTAAATAAAGGGCTGTGCTCCAACATTGCGAAAAAGCAGTGTACACGTTAGTATTGATCGATATGCATAAAAAATATTTATTCCTACTTTAAAGCGAGCGTTTAGTTAGTACATCAGAGGTGCTCTCGAACCCAGACTTCTGACACACGCGCTTTACCTTACTGATGCGGTCGTTTGCAAAGGAAGGTTGAAGGAAGCTTTTTAGAATACGCTGCCCCCTCAAGGAGCTCCTTAAAATAAGGAGGCATAAAGGACTCCTCACGTAAGGTAAGGAAAAGGCCTGAGGTAAGGAGCGTTTCAAAATACGGGCCTAAGAAATTTGCAGTCACAATGTGGCCGCAGCAAGCACAGCACCTGGTTAATTGAGAAAACATGGCAGGGACCTTCGCCCAGCAGTGGGCGTAATCAGGAGGATAATTATGATGATAAAACACTTCACTTAACTGAAGTTCGCAACCATATTTTCTGGGTTTTCTTTTTTTTTTTTTCCTTCCACTTCATATGCACCCACCTTCTAGTGCGTTAACATCGCAGATAATGTTGCGCATCTCCTCGTATCCACTCTCGTGGGTCCTGTGGTCACCAGTCGCCGCTTCAAAGCAATTGGCCAGACGTTGGTGACACGGTAGCTTTTCTTTGATGAGGCTGCAATTTAAAAAGATTGCAAAGCGACAGATTAGCATCCTGCAGAGCTTTCGCAGGGTAGCCATTGTCGCGATGTCGATAGAAATTTTTCACCCCACTCTCATCAAATTCGTATGAGCGATCGACTTACTGATTGATTGAAAATATGATAAGCGAACTTTGGTCAGTGTACAGCATTAAACGTCACCGCACGCGACGTACGGAAGCTCGTTGTTAGGCCTGCAAGTGGATATTTGTGCACTATAAAAATCCGCTCTATCACAAACACACACGCACACACACATATATATAAAAGAAGGAAGGGGATTTTCGGGGGCTCGTTTCATTGTTTGACACAACCTTAATGAAAAACAGCAGATAATGAAGCCAAGGATAGTATAGGGGACGTTAATTGTACTCCTTTAAGTGTATTGTTATAATTGTGATATAGATGTGAAGGAAGCAAAGTGGACGAAAAGATAACTTGCCGCCGTATGCTGAAATAAATATATAAAACAACCACACAATACCTGCAACCTCTCTTGAGCCCCTCCTCGTCGTAATCGCCCTCTGGGCCAGGCTTAAGCTCCTCCCGCCATAAAAAGCCCATATAATTTACGTAGCAATCCGTCACCGAGCTCGGGTCACATCTGTCAACAACTGAAAAAAAAAAAAGAATGACGAGAAATAGAGGCTCCTGTTTCTCGATATCTACTATGCAGTCAAATCAGAATATGTGATTGCTCAAGCACATTTGTGCTTCAACAATGCCTTGAAATAAAAGGTTCTCCTGTCTTCGGCTAGAGTGATCAGCTTTCATATTAGAGTGGGTAGGTTACTGTAATCGCATGTACGTGTGTACAATAAGCACATCAATATGTATGTATGTATGTATGTATGTATGTATGTATGTATGTATGTATGTATGTATGTATGTATGTATGTATGTATGTATGTATGTATGTATGTATGTATGTATGTATGTATGTATGTAGGTGTGTGTGTGTGTGTATGTATGTATGTATGTATGTATGTATGTATGTATGTATGTGCAAATTAAGCTGTAGGCATTTTCGACGGACAGGAACTTCAGTGAAACACTTCATGTTGGGGATCTATTTGCATGGGCGTCGGCAAGTAGTTGCAAGAAGGTCACCTGCCCCACCACACCCTTCTCACCCCAGCGTCACGCCAGCATTTGCCTCCCACCCAAGCCACACCAGCGCTCCCTCTTCCCCCAAGGGTGATGCAGCACGGGTTCGCACCCTTCAAGACGAAATCCTGCTGATGTCGATGTCTCTATGCCGTCTTTTTCCGATAACGTGAAATTAACGTTACGTACTCAAAGTAGGCCGGGCACGTAGCACGTCGGCAGGATAACTGGTGGTCATTAAGGGTAACTGACTGGATTCCAAGAGATGGCAAACGCGTGAGGGGGAGACAGAAAATTAGGTGGGTAGATGAGATTAAGAAGTTTGTAGGTACAACGTGGCAGCAGAAAGCACAGGACGGGGTTGATTGGCGGAACATGGGAGAGGCCCTTGCCCTGCAGTGGGCGTAGACAGGCTGATGATGATGATGACTCAAAGTAGCCTTATATTCGTAGCACTAACCTTGCCCTGTAGCCGTCGACAAGGAGACGATGAATGAGCACGCCATGGTGACGACCGCCGCAGTTTCTTTCCGTGCAAAGCTGCGTCTTGAATTCATGCTCACCGTTTGCCGGGTGCGTAGTTGCTCGCAGCAGCTTTGAAACTCGGAGAAAAGGCTGTATACGCCGCCCTTCTGCAGACTCTGCAGAGATACGTACGCAACTGTGAGCAGTGAATTACGAGGGCCGGTTTCAAAGGTCGTGAACCGATTGCAGTGTTATTCAATTCAATTCAACGTCTATTTTCTTGATCAATCAAGAGGGCGGCGAGGACTAAAGGTTTGCAAGCCTGACGAGGGTCCCCGCCGCCACATACACTTCAGACAGCGCTTGGCAATCTTTATAAGACATCACACTAAAACACTAGGCATAGCGGTACTCAAACATAAACATAAACAATGTTTAAACTGAATATAGGCAATATGCGCATACATAATATTTACATATTTTACAGCGAAAGCTGTTATGAGATCATTTCACCGGCCGTTTTTGGCGCCGTAGTTGTCCGCCGCCGCCGCCGCCGCCGCCGCCGCTGCCGCCGCCGCCGCCGCCGCCGCCGCCGCCGCCGCCGCCGCCGGTGTCCGTAACCAGTATCGCTCGAAATAAGAAAAAAACTAATAAGAAAAAAATTCCAGGATGGAACGAGGTTCGAGCCTGGGTCCTCTGCGTGGGAGCCCAGTATTCAACCTCTGAGCCATGCCGGTGCTTGAAACTGCTTTGCTAAAAGGTCCTATACAGGCTTCATGTCGGGAAGGAACCACATTAGCGTATGCAATATAGCGTGGTAGATGAGTAAAATAAGCACCAAGCGTAGCACAACGCGAATCTGTAACCAGGCGTCACACAATGCGAATTGCGCAACGAGTAGGTTGTTGAATGCTTCCAGCCCATTACAAAGGGCTCTGCAATATTTCTTCATCGTCATCAGGCACAACATCAACAAAGTGCGCATAATGTCTTACATGCGTTTAGCAGGTACCAACGCTCTCCGTAGAATGGCGAAAAATGGCACAGTGCCTGCTGCCCTACTTCTCAAAAATTACAATGATTTATAGCGTAGTGGGTTCCTCGCAAGCGCACTTGTATTGTTTGCCAAGGAAGCACATAAGCGCATGATCCACTTCCTCGGGGTCTCAGTAAAATTACAATGATTTATAGCGTTGTGGGTTCCTCGCAAGTGCACTTGTATTGGTTGCCAAGGAAGCCCATAAGCGCATGATTCATTTCCCTCGAGGGTCTCAGTAAAGTTCTTCGCCCCCCCCGTCTCTCTCCCACGTCCAACGTATGTTATACAGCATGACGGGAGAGGGAAATAGCAACCGGGCGTCACCCAATGCAAATTATATAACTGGTTGGCCGTTTAGAGATTCCAACCCAGGGCTGAGGCATAATTCTTCATCGTCATCAGTCGTCGCGTCAACAAAGTGCACATAATGCCTTACAGACGTGTAGTTGGTGCCTCGCTTCTCCGCAGAATGACGAATAATGGCTTATTAGGTGCTTCCCAATTTCACAAAAATTGTGATTTATGGCGTAGTGGGTACCTTTCTAGTGTACTTGTATTGTAGCCCCAAGAGAGCTTAAAACGGGCTCTAGAAACGCCGCTCTTCCAGCTTTCGCTGTGACTGTGCTGCGGTTTCAGCGCAGGCCTGGCGTTTTTTACAAAGTTTACAACTAATCTCAGAAATCACCAAATTCTAGACACACAATGCTCTGTATATGAATTCAAACAATATACACACAATTACCATATACATTGCTATGTCACATCGAACAAACCCTAAATGAATATAAGAGAAATAGAATACATCAACAGAGTGCAAAAATTCTTTTTATCTCGAAAATCAATGGAAAGCGAAATGCAACCCAGTTGTAATTAATAAGGATTTAATTCGCTTTTTAAATACGGACGAGGAGCATTCGTAATTCACTTGGCCTTATGTTTTGTTTAAAATACATACTTTGGTAGGAAATTGTTTGTTTGCCGTAGTTTGTTCTCGTTTGTGGCGTGTGGAGCTGTGTGTGTCGGAGGGAGTGCTTAACAGAATGACTCTGATTCATCACATGGTACAGCTTTTGCTCGTATATATAATGCCACATTTTTAGGGTAATACATCTGATCTGCACGAATCATTGAGAATTTCACGAACAGCGACGCAGTTTCGATGTCTATGAATGACCCTGCGTAATTTATATAAAGGCGGAGAACTTTTTTTTTGTAGTCGTACGAGTCGTAAACAGTTAGATTTGGTAGTAGTACCCCATACTAATGCTCTACAACAGAGCTTTGAATAAAAGAGTGCGTGATAGAGTAAGAGTTTTACGGAAATCGGTTCATAGTGTGCTATTCTGTGTATGGTTCCTACTACTTTAGATAGATCGTTGTAGAGGTGTCTCATGTGGCAATTCCAGGATAAGACCTCGCTAAACCACACTCCCAGAAATTTCTGTTTTGTTTTTCTGTTGAGGATGACTCCATCAAACATAATAGACGTCTCGTAGTTAACTTTTTTGCTGATAGGTCTGAAGAGGATGTAGGTTGTTTGGACACGTTCAACTGCATTATTTTGACTAAGCCAAAGCGATGGTGACATTAAGTATGTATTAACCGTGTCTCCTAGTTAATGTAAGTCATTTGATGCAAAAGTACATTGGTATCATCTGCGTACATGATTATGTCTGGCGAATTTGGAATAGCAACTATGTCATTTATATAAACAAGGAAAAGCAGCGGGCCTAATTTTGAGCCTTGTGGTACAGCTTGTTTAATTTCCATTAATGATGATGACACTGTTTCTAGACGAATAGTCCGCCTTTGTCCCTTCAGATAATTACTAATAAGGCGTTTTGCTACCCCCTGATGCCATATTTGTCTAACTTTGCTAATAATATCTCATGGTCAATGGAGTCAAAAGCTTTCCTCAGGTCTTAACGAAGGTGTGGCACATGGCGTGTTTTTTCTTTATTTCTTTTTTTAGCTCGCGGTTAATCCACGGCTTTCGCGCGTTATTAGACTTCCGTTTTAAGTACCAGACCGGAAATGCGCGGTCATAACATGTCCGTATTTTGTTTAAAAACATAGTGTAAGCCATGTCTGCATTTTCATCATTATAAACATCTTTCCAATGCAAGGCTCGAACGAGGTTTTGGAATTCATTTAAAGACACGTTGTTTATCTTTCTCTGTGGCCGCCGAGAACTGACTTTTTTTAGCATTAGGCTGACCAAGCACTGTAAGGCAGTAAACAAGTAAGTGATCACTTATGTCAGCTGATAATACACCAGTACTAATGTCATTTGTGTTCAGGTTTGATATACACACATCAAGCATGGTCTCACTATGCTCTGTTATTCTTGTAGGTGTATTTATGTGCTTACTACAGCCGTAGGTTGCCATCGTTGTATGCGGCTCAGATGTCCAGAAATCATCTACGGCCATATCAACATTAATGTCACCCATTAGCAAAAATGGCTCGTTATGAAAGCATCCATACTGTAGCAAATTTTCAAAGAAATAACACATTTTCTTTTTCTCACCCGATGGTGGCTGGTAAATTAGAGAAACAGTAAGGTTTGAAAATTTTAAGGTTAGGCATTCCACGTCGTCCTCTATGATTGAGAATTCATCTATGCGACTGTGCTTGACGCATTCCTCTAACATAAATAGCTACGCCACCACCTTTCCTTCCATGGCGCCCTAAACTGTACGATGCATACCCATGAAAAACTGGCGGTTGTTCACAATCTGATAGCCAAGTCTCTGTGAAAAGCATAAGGTCAAACTTAAGATTTGTTTCCTGTGTGAAGAAGAAGATCGACAAGCACGGAGGCCCATCGCCATCGGCTGGCACACACCGACAATTCGCGCTCTGGCTACGCCCTGCGTGCTGCTGCTACGATCGTCGCTCGCGTAGAATCCTGAATAAACCCCCCGTAACAAGTGGTGGAGGTGCTGGTAAGCAAATCTGGAACTACGCAACGGGAAACTCAAGCCCGCCTCTACAATGACGGAAGGAGGACCAATGCAACACCAACAACCCGGTGCCGCGGTGACTACCATGCTCTGCCCTGGTCCGTTCCCTCAACGCGACCGACCAATCTTCAGCGGTGCAGAAGAGCAAGATGTGGAAGACTGGCTCGCTGAATACGAACGAGCGAGCGTGATAAACCGCTGGGACGACGCAGGAAAGCTTAACTACCTGTCATTTTACTTGAGCGGTATCGCCAGCGTGTGGCATCGAAACCACCAACGTGACCTCCCGACATGGGCTGCCTTCAAAACTCACGTGACGGAGATATTCGGGCGCCCCGCCGTTCACAAGCTTCGAGCTGAGCAACGTTTGCGTGCTAGTACGAAGCAGAGCGGTGAGAATTTCACAAGCTACATAGAAGACGTTCTCGACCCATATAACCGCTTTGATGTAGCAATGACCGATGCCGAGAAGATTCGGCATATCTTGAAAGGAATCGAAGACGATGCTTTTCAGATGCTGCCGGCGAGGAACCCATCAACAGTCACTGACCTAGTCAGCCTTTGCCAAAGCTTCGATGAACTGCGCAAACAACGTGCAGCCACCCGCCAATCTCTGCCACCCGCGACTTCAATGTCCGGCTTGGCTGTTGCTCCCGATCATACGTCCCTGCTGCAACAGATTAAGGATTTCGTTCGAGAAGAAGTTGCTCGTCAGCTTTCGATGATGCCGCTTGTTCACGGCCAGTCAAGTTCTCCATTGGTGCCCGCTCTCCAGAACATCATCAGGGATCAGGTAGCCGATCAAGTTCCGCCTTCTCTCCTTCAGGCTCCAACTGCTGCTCCCCTGACGTAGTACGCTGAAGTCGCTTCGAGGCCGCGTCGTTGTCTGCTCGGCGTCTGCGCGCACGCGAGTAAAAGCAAGCTGACGGCAGTGCCGGAAAAGCAAACATGGCGGCACCTGTGGATGCAGTTTCCTTCCGCCTCGCATTTATCACGTCGTCGTCCTGCGCTGTGTGGCCCGTAAGTTCAAAACCTACGCATTTATTTGCTTTATATTCGCGTCCTGAAGCTTCTAGAGCAAGGTAGTCATCGGTATTTTGCATGCTTCCAAGATTCATTCTCATATTGGCCGAGACAAGGCTTAGCAGGCATGGCTAAATAAACACAGCTGATCGCAATAATAAAGGCAAAGCATACCTGACGTTGTTTCTCCAGCATGAGCTGACACAAAGCGATGGCCGATTTTGCCATTTATTTATTGCTGTCAGGACAGTGGGCGAGCAGCAAGCGCGAGTTCGGATCGAAGTGGGCTGTCGCTTCTGCATGGGTGCTGCCATGTTGGCTTGTAACCCCAGGTACTGGCGGTTGCTAACACAATAATTAAAGGCATACACCATAAATACGAAGTAGATTAAACATATCGCTTATCGTTGTGGCGTGGTACGTACCAAACAAACGCAAATGTCTCAACGTTTTCAACTTTGAGGCGATTGCATGTAGAACTATATATGTTTTGCTGCACAAGCATGTCACTTGCTTACACCCTGCTGCAACCAGCTTGTGTGGTACGGCCACGGCCGCTTCGCTGGCCCAATGCGTTGGCTGGGGCAAATGGCTGGGGGAAGGCCAGTTACGATCACGTGATAAAACATGGCAGCGGCCATGCGCCGCTGCGGAAAATCGTCTATACAAACGGAACACAACCATCGAGAGACCATTTGAGGATGCGTAATAAAAGAGTCCAACCCACAGGAAGCGAGATGGGAGATTGCAATTAAAAAGGCGAAAATCGCCGGGGCCATTCGTACCTGATAAAGCGAGCTTTGTACCACTGATCCTTACATACATAGCTAAGTAAAATAATCGTGTATGTACTTCATCGCTTTGGCATTACGTATATACCCGATTTTAACGCATTTAGCCGCTAGAGAACGGATGTCGGAGGGCTTGCCTCGAACTCGATGTCGTGCGATGCTCGCTTGTACTTGCGAGTTGCAACGCGCCGGGATAACTGAAACTTCTTTTGCATTGTACCCGCAGTTCGCTTTGATGAGCTCCCTACTTCTTTGAAGCGTGGATTGGTGGAAGAAGCTTTCCAGGTCCTTGATTTTCAGAAAACTGCGCCCCGACACTATCGAAAGAGGGGGTTCTATTGTGGCCTATGCACATTCGCTTGCGGATGGCTCTCCTTGTACTACTCAGTTAGCGTCAGGGCTGCGATGAGGGCGCTAGTGGTGGTGCCTTTCGCAGCGCCGCCTGGGTAGAGTCTGACGTCCATAGATGTTCGCTGGCTAGGTGGTGTCACAGTTTCGAGAGACGGTCCATAGTGGCGCTGGCTACTACGCTGTTCCAACCAATGCTTCTAGTATTTGTCCACTAGTAGTAATATTTGAACAGCGCGAGCATTCGACCGTTATTCAGAAGAAAGTGCCGCACCCATTTCAGTCATCGCCTCAAACGCATCTTCTACCTCGGGGCTTCGTTCTGCGTGACTGCAGCAGCCACGCAGGCGACACGAAATGGTATAAACGAGAACGGAGACGCCATTTTTGCAAACTGTCGCAAAAGGGACATGGCTGAATACCAGTCAATGTTTCTAAAAACGCTGATACCGGGCCCGTATTCTCAAACGATCGCAAAAGGCGATGGTATCGCGTTTGGTGACGTAGAATCTGATGCGTTGAATAAGTAAAAAAAACCACTTGCCTGTGACGTCATTGTTGCACTGGCCGTTGGTGTTATGAATGTCTCACAACACAGGAGTGAGTGTACCGTACGAGCGCAGAGCGACCCGAGCGCGGCGTTTTCGAGCCTATGCTGGCTTCTACACAGTGGCCAGGCTTGGCTGTGGCTACTTGAAATATATAACGTGTTGAAAGTGCTTTCAACATTTTTTGTGCGATTGTTTAATGCGCAGTATAATATTTAAAGGATGCAACTTTACGTGAAATATATTTTCGTTGGGAGTTTAACACGGCATACTCGGAGAGTTCAGCTGTAGTGTGCCGCCGCAGCGATATCGTCTCAACATCTCCGCATGTTGCCGGCTCGCGATAGGCCACGCGAGCAACGCACGGTTCATGTTCCTGGGACGTTCAAACCACGAAAAAACAGCGCTGTCAAGAAAAAACCACTGATAACACCCCAGGTATGCTCGCTGAAAGCTTCAGCGCAAAAAATGCTGCGTACATCCACCGAGGATTGAATACTAGAAGCTACCGCCTACGTCACTGAAATGCTAGTCTTCACCACCAACCGACGCTGATAAGGTGTGTTCGTTTATTCCAGGCATTGCAGGAGCGCCGTAGAGCACCGTCACGTCGACGGAAATACCAGATGGCGCCCTCACGTTTCCTGTTTTGGTCAACCGCCAATCAGTGGTGCGGTCTTGTACGCATTCCAAATAAGCACGGAGGCGTGGCGTTACATCCGGCCGCACGCGAATGGCCAATGTGAACCGCAACAGACGTCACGGCCCTGCATTGACCAATTGCGTACGGCTGGGTGTAACGCCACGCCTCCGTGCTTATTTGGAATTCGTACAAGATCGCACCACAGCGCGCACCAATGGCGATACTTTTGCGATTGTCGCCTTTTCAGAATACGGCCCCTGGCAGTCAGCGTGTGAAGCCGCTCCTCCTCTCCCCAGCCCACGCGCATACGTTTCGATCCAATCCAAGTCGTCCGGAGGCCGTTTTGTATCAATTTTTGTCCATAGAACGGGGAGAGGATGTCGACGGAACGAGGTCTCCGGCATATAGTTAGTACAGACTCTATCTAGAGTCCAGTCAGGGGCGTAGCCAAGGGGCGTAGCCAAGGGGGTGGGTTGGGGGGGTCCAAACCCCACCGAAATTTTTCAGTTTTGCTTGCGTATATAGGCACGCACACATACAAACGCACGCACGAACATACATAAAGTATGGTTGAACCCCCCCCCCCCCGAAAAAAATGTCTGGCTACGCCCCTGAGTCCAGTAGTGCGCCCATGTGTTGCTTTCTCTCTTCTGATGGCCTAAAGATAATTAGGCTCATTCTATGAGCAACATATGACACAAAAGAAAGCCATTGACATCTAAAGAAAGCTGTCATACGTGCTTGCGATGGTCGAACAACTCAAACTGCAGTTCATCTCGTGCCAGGACACTTGTGTCAGTCGGCTGTGAAAAGAAGTGTGCCCAAGTCCTTTACTTCATTAATAAAGAACCGCTTTTACAATACTGTATTGTTGTGCGTCCGGAGATAGAATATTCAACGAAATTCGAGCGTTTATCACGATATCGTGCGGCTTCGGGCATAACAGCAGGAGGAGAAATACATCCGTGCTGTATTGAAGGCGCTCACTGGGAAATTGCCGGCAGAGTTTTCCTTGCATATTATGACATTTGTTGTCACTTAACGGCCTTTAACTTTCACAGTGATGCATTTCTTCTCTCGTTTGTCCTCTGAGCGTAGTTTGGCGCGCAAGTGGAGCTCATCTGCAGTCGAAGCGGCACTCATGTAATGTGAGTGCCCGCAGCATCGAGCGGCCGCTGCTGCGGGTTTGTCAAGCGGCTGATCGCAAGACAAAGCTTGCTGAACCATGACACCTGGCTGCACATTTCTTGGTGTGGAGCTGCTGATTTGTGATTATGTCACGTACATGTATTTTTAGCAACTTATATCCGAGTTTCAGCACATGACGAACGACGCGGCTGCTAGGCTGGCATGGTCACATTTGACGCACTATAACTTGTTAGCAACCAAAATAATGCAACGTTTTTTTTTCTGCACAATGGTAGATGACGTCCATGACTTCAATTAGAGGGATTTAAAAAAAAATTAAAATAGGCCTTTTTGAGAAAATCATTTTCAAATTTCGGCGTTTTTGGTAAATCACGTTTCAACAAAATTATCAATTAAAACGGAGGGCAATAAAACTACGCAAATTATTTTAAAAAAGAGCGAAAGTGTCAAAAGTTAATATATACGATTTTTATTAACCTCACTTTAACGTGCTTGCAGCAATAAATTCCTGAAATACAGGTGTTTTGTGCGATTTGCCAAGTTTGTGATTTTTTTCTTCAATATTGCTTCGACAAGCAAGGGAAATAATAGACTCATAAGATTGTATTTCACTTGTTCTTTAAGGGGAATAAATATTGTGACGAAGAAGTGCACCGTTTTTTCTCTAGGTGGGCACAAAATTCAGAAATCGCGAAATTGGCGGAAAAGCGTTTATTGCGGCCAAAATTTGTATATTGTTTTCAGGCGAACAGAATTTCTTTTTCGCAAAACTAACTGCGAAACCATTGTTCTGGGTGTAATGCCTAGACCTACAGTAAATTTGATAACAATCGGGAACGGTGGCCGGGACATCGTGTTCGACCTTATCTGGACACACCCTAGAGGAAAGAAAGGCTGGGCTGAAAGAGCGCCGACAACAAGAGCACCGCCATTACTGTACCTTTGTGATTGTTGCTTTTGCACTCGTTTACAAATCGGCTAGATGTAACGCTATTCAATGAGAGTAATACTGGCAGCAAAAATCAAACGCGGGCAACATGCAGGCAGTGTTAATGTTTATTTCAAAAATGCCTAGGCAAGGTTTAAGGCCATTTTACTGTGCGTGGAAGAACGCGTACAAAATCGCGCCACCGGCCGTTCTGTGGCTGTCACGTGACCGTTCTACGGCTTTCCAGGCTATTCTCACGTCTTGAACCGTTAAACAATGCATATTGAATTTGAATTTGAATTGAACGAGCCTCAACCAATCCCGTGCAGCTCACAGAACGCTCCACCTCCGTTCTGTGACAGAACGCTTAAAAATAGCGCCCCAGAATCGCCGTATCAGCGGCCACAAATCAAAAGCAATGTCTTCCTATAGCTCGAGTAAGTACAACTGCTTCTACACTCCGCGAACGCAAAAAAAAAGTGAAGAAACACTTAAAGAACACGAAAATCGTCAAGGTGTTCGTTTTTTTTTTTTTAGAATCTTACCGAAGCGTCGGAGTCTCTGGTCCAACCGTTGCAGTACGTCCAATAAGCGACGCGCACAATGCCGAGACACTCACCTCAGCGGCTGAGCTTCGTTTGCCGACAACTGCGAAGGAGCTCAAAAGCCCACGCCTCGTTCGCAGCTCCGACGTGACTTCTGGGTGCTATCGCGGAACGATTCTATTTTTATTCCAATGCTTTTCGTGCATTTCGCGCTTGGCCATTGGTCAGAACGACGGTCCGTCCGCGTTATCAACGCGATCAGCGAGCCGCGAGTGGTGGATGAAGAATAGCATAGAATATGGCATAGAATCGGAAGTAGCAGCGTTCCTCGATTGCACCCCTGCTCTCCCAACGAAATTCGCCACTATTTGTTCTTTATATATATTCGGCGACAACTTATCTTGGCATTGGAGCGAAGGCTACGGAGGCGGGGCATCCGCACATTTGTGTACGCAAGTAGTTCGGCATCTTGCAGCCGATTTCAGTTCCAGTTTCGGTTTCGCTTGCTCGCATCGCTAGAGCGTTTAGCACCACGTCTACATGCAGAATGGGAACATCAGTGTGCGTAGATGCATCTACCTACTGTACTGTTTATTGTCACGTGGCTGTTACGTTGACGAAGGCAGCGGTGTGTCGAAGATGAAACTCTTTATTTGGCCAAACTTGTGGGCGGGAAACGAGTCAGTCAGAGCGTCGCCCGTCAATAATTATGACAAGTCGTAAAGCGTGTCGGCTTCTGTCGAATGTTCCAGTGTTATCGCTGGTGGCCACGTAATCTCTAAGACTATTCGCGTACCGCGCGCAATCTTAACAGAAAGATCTAAAACAATCGTGGCGCTTCTGGAACATCGCATCGCGGTCGGGGCCGCAGAGCTTCAGCCTTGATACGCTTAACTGTTCGCTCACTCACTCCGGTGAGCTCGGCGACTGTCCGGCACACTGCATTTGCAGACAAGTCACGCTGACGGCGCTCACTCCAGCGATGACAATGCAGATAACTTGCGTGGTCTTGATAGCCACTTTCTGTCACATTTAGAGTACAGCTTCTTCGGAGAACGAAACGGCGAGTTTGCGGCCGCACACGGTTCAGGCCAACTACACTGTAAGGCCAACGAACAGGCGGTATCGCTGACGCCATGTTTACTGAGACACTGAGAGAGCAGGCGTGAGGAAAATGTGGTGCAGGCGTGATGAAAACGTGGTGCTGTCCAAGAAATAAAGACCGAAACAAAGTTGAAGGTTACAATGCCATTTTTCACGAATGGCTTCCCATACGCGTTCTCTTTTTATAATGAAGAAATCTTTATTTATTCGAGCTAGGTAACTTTTCGAATTAGAAAATAAATATAGGTACTATTTCTTGGCGCGCATGCATGCAGGCACTTTGGCTCTGTAGCTTCCACAGTGGTGCCAAGAAAAGTTGTCGCGGAGTTTTTTTTTTTTTTTTTTTATAGAGATAGACGTCGCGGTTTCCCTCTCGCCAAGTGAGGAGGGAACCGGTGAGAAGGAGCGCGGCGAGGACAACCCTGGCGGACGCCAGTAACGTTGGTATCATTTCAGTTATTGCTTGGGACGGGCTCCACTCGGACGTGTTGGACTCGCTCCGCGGATTTCATGCGCAACGGTTGCGTCGTCCGCGATGCCGTGCACCTCTCACGGATCGCGTTTCGACTCTCCGTGATGTCCCTGCCTCTTCATAAACTATGAGCCGCTTATTGGCTATTGTGTCAAGTGAGTGCAAATCGTAGGTTGTGAGGCGCTAGGGAGACGGTTTCTTCTTGCTCGCGACATGTCATCGCGGAGTGCACTAAATAAGGCAATGTGGCTCAACCTACCTGCGCACTTGGCACAGCGATGAAACGGTATGGCGTTCTGTGCACTGCGGGACTGCGGCGCATGGCGTTAGATGCTCATAAAAATTCGTAATCGTTTCTCATACCTCCTAATTATGTGCGCATGACTCGTATTTCGTATAGATTACTGTACATCAATTTGAATGAAGTCGAGTGGGAATGATCAAACAGTTAAAACAAAACCGCCCTTGTCGATGAAACGTTTATGTTTATAATGTACGGGAGGTCCCAATTAAGTTTATACTGTGGGACCACCTTCTGTATATCCTTATTCTCTACAGTATATTGTGAAATAACATTGATTGATTGATTGACTGATTGTATAAAACTACGCTCCCTAAACGGGAACGCCGAGATACTTCAGCCATGAAGCACTTCTGTGTAAAGTAGCAAGAAACGACTGACGAAGCAAACGAAATAAGAAATAAGGAATATAACTATGCATAACGTGATAGAGAAATCAATGACGGATTAAGTACAGAAATGAAACGAATGATGAAATGAAGAGTGTAATTCGCCTCAGATCACTGAAGCAAATAAAGAAATGGAGGTAGCAAGTAAGAAACGACTGAATAAATTAAGGGAGGAAGAAAGACAGAAGGGATACATTAATGAACAGGGATCAGCGGAGCGATAGCTTTGTAAACCCAACAACGCACGGGTACGCATGTGTCCGTGTCTGTTTCATCTGTAGACGTCGCGGGCGTTGTCTGCGTGATAATTTTGCGTATTCACGAGTAAACAGAAACAAATGCACGTCTACATTGTTATACGAACTTGTATTTTAAGCAAAAACATTGCGAGGCGAACGAGGCAGCAACGACGAGGCGACTGCCGTAACTTGGGCGCTGCCGCTGTGATTCCAACGCACGTGCTTGGCACGTAGACATCGGCCAAGATTAGGGATGGGAGAGAGAGAGAGTTCACCGGCCGCATTTGGCGCCAACACAGGAAACACTACATGACGTCAACGTGGACTTCAAGCCTTGAGCACGCTCGCCCGGCGCTGTTGCTATACATCCTTTCCTCCTACAGTGTATTGCGCTCAGCGGTGGCAATGTTGTAAACAGTGGATAGCAAAATGACGTCTTCCGGTTCGATGCCTAGCTCTTCGCTGTTTCAAGATGTGTGCCGTTCAGTGTAATCGGGGAGAAAACGCGTACTTTCTGCGACGCGGTTGTTACCAGTTATCTTGCCTCCTCCCCGATTACACTGAACCGCACACAACTTGAAGCAGCGAAGAGCTGAGCCTTGACGGTTCCTAGAACCGGAAGTGCTGTAGCAGACGACGCGCCATTTTGCTATCCGCCTATCGTTCTTCAGCGGGCGTCCTTGAGAACAGCAGTCACGCGGTGAAGCCGGAGGGGGCGGGAACTTCACAGCCGTTGTAAGCAGACGCTCCGTCGGCCCGAGCCAACGCAGCGGCCGGCTCGGCTGACTTCACCGGAGCATCCGCCGCTGACGGTTAGCTTGAAACAGGCACGAAAAACGGGTCATGAACCACCCCTCGGGCTTGGCGTGAAAAACACCCGGGAATGAGTCGGACCCTTCTCAGGAATATATAAAGCCGAAAGGATTTTTCGTAAAGCTAAAGTAGGACCGGAGATAGAGCGATCCCCATCCCATATTTACCCCCTCAACTCTCTCTCAACTCGCTTCATTCCGGAGGAGAGAGGGAGCGCCGTGGAGGTGCCCCGCCCAGCGCATTACGTCACCTCGCTTCAATGTTGTGTGGTTTCCTTTCCGCGTAACTTCGCGGTGTTGACGGCTGCTGCTGGCAACTAATAGTTCCGGTCGGCTGCTTCTCGCTGCGCGGCGCGGTCCAGTGTAGAGCTGTGCACGGGCCGTATTTCCGAGCCCGAGCCCGGCCCGGGCCCGCTGACTTTGTCGAAGGCCCACCCGAGCCCGACGGCAAAGGGCTGCGAGCCCGCCCGGCCCGGCCCGACGTACGAAAACACAATCCCGGGCCCGGCCCGGCCCTGCCCGGCCCGGCTTTTTGAACGACATTTGAGCGAGCAGGTAATGCATTTCTATATCGAGCGATTTTTTCACAGAATGAAGGCAATTTTTTTTATTGTCCTTTTTACCGGGCTTGGCTGGCAGAGGAAAAATGGAGGAACGCGAGACAGCCGGCGAGTCACATCCACTCTTGTTGCGTGCTGCCAGAGTTCGCGTAGAGTAGTTACGAGTAAAGGCCAAACCCCATATGCACCAAAATGCACGCGACAGCGACGAGCGACGAAACGGGCCGTTCGCGCGATGTATCGCGTGCTCGAAATCGCGCGATCGCTCGGTTTTTTCACATTTGGAAACCATCGCTCATCACCCGGAAGTCACAAAACACCCGAACCGGATGTACATCAGCGACGTACTAAGCAATGTACTAAGCACATCAGCTGTACACCAACAAATAACGTAATAATTATCCACGTGCATATAAAAAGTACTGCAAGACAACGGTAAGCGTTTTACTTACCAACGTGCAACAAATATCTTATCTGCATTGCATACCTGCGACAGCGCTGCACTTTTGCCATACAAGTAGACGGCCTCATGCCAGCAACAATGGAGTTCCCTCGCCAAAGCCGTCACGAGTATGGGGCATGCCGGCATGCCCATGCAAGCGTCAGCTTGCACGAAGGCGATCTACATCGGGTCGCTCGTCGCTGTCGCGTGCATTTTCACTCATATGCGATTGGGCCTTAAATCTAACGCGAACGGTCGGGTGGCGCCGTCACTAGCTCAGTTGGTGTTACTTCTCTGTTCGTTGGAGTGCAACAGAGGCAGTGGTTTACCTGCTCCCCTTTTGTTTAAAGCAGCGAATGGAAAGGAAAAGCGGTAAAGGGCGGTCGCGGAAAAGGCGCTGTATCCGTGCTAGAAAACAATTCCCGCTCATTCTCTGTATTTCGGGCTTGAGTCGGGCTTTGCACCGGGCCCGAGCCCGGCCCGATAAAACTTCAAGTAGCCCGAGCCCGGCCCGGGCCCGAGGTGAAAATACGTCGGCCCGCCCGAGCCCGGCCCGCGGGCCGGGTCGGGCTCGGGCTTTCGGGCTACCCGGAGCCCGTGCACACCTCTAGTCCAGTGCTCTATTGCATATGGGTTGTAAGCGCCGACGCGATCTATTTGCATTGATACTGTTGTTACTTAGCTCATGTCGCATTGATACTGATACTTCGCATTGGTGCTGTCGTTACTTCGCTTCGTCACGTCGCTTATGTCGTTTTTCTATCAAATCAAAATTAAACTAAAACGAAAAGCCGGCAAGCCCTAGATGTAGCCGATTGGCACGGCATGTACAGTGCTCGTCAAATGAAACCCGAACACCGGCAAGCCTTCGCACGGTATAGTGCGCGCCGTCCAGTTATCATCATTGATAGGCGCGCATCCGGTTTGACCACTGGTCAGTGGGTTTGACCGCACTGCGCATATGCGCGCCTGTCCATGGTCACATGGTGATAACTGGACGGCGCCGTGCGAAGGCTTGTCGGTGTTCGGGATTCATTTGACGAGCACTATACAGTATATGCTTTTAGATAACGACCTGGCCAAGGCGGCCTGTCTCAAAGCACGGAATAAAATGATAAAATCCCGTGCTGAGAAAACGTGACTCAAAAGAAAAAAAAAAACAAGATAAAATGCCCTTCGACCTTCGGAAGGCTGCAGCCCGCCTGCTCGTCGCCGAGAGCGAGAAAATCAGACAATCAGACGCGTCGGAATACAAGCGAGATTTGAGAAAGCATCGCGACGTGTGCGCGTGCGAAGGAAAAAAAAAAACAATAAAGAAAGAAACGCGAGAAGAGAGTCGTTTTAGGCTGGCCCCAGCAGCGTGCGGGATGCCCAAGCAAAACCGTCGTGGGATTACCTTGGCCTTGTGATCGCTGCTTCTGAACTGCCCAGCTGTGTCGGCCGTGTGTGCGCGTTTTGTGCCATGCTCGTTGTCGCTGGACGTGAAATGCGTGGTTTGACGACAGTGCAATATGCCTTACTGCGGGTCTTACTGCGGGTGGAATATGGTGTGACAATGTCCCGGCGACTCAAGCTGCCGCTATGTATATTAGAGAGTTTTAGTTTAGCGCGCGCAAACCTGTACGTACGCAACGGCTAGCGCGGTACGTACGTTACAGCTGAGGCTGCTTCCTACAGTATTAGTTTAGCGTACGCGACAACGGAAACATGGAGTGCACCTAAGCGTCAACACCTTCGTCTTGGAGTGCTACTTGGCGCCACCTAGTGACTAGGCAATAAACTACAATAGCCAACCATAGTTGACACGAGTCAAGGCGTGAGACAAGCCAAGATTTTACGGCGGCGCGAATTTCGTTTAGGTGATTTGTGGTGACTGGCGACGGTGCGACGACTCAGACGAGACGGGCAGCTGCGAGGGAGGGAATAGGCCGTCAAGCATCCATTTCGAATCACCGCCTTTGGGACACTCTTTCATGGGAAGAAATAGACTATTTGATGCTCACAACCCGAGAGCGAAGGCTTTTGAAGGGCGACTTCAGCCTCGACGGCATAGAATATAGCATAAGGCTCGATCGTGAAACCGAGCTGCTGCGATACCGCTCTCGCAACGGACTCCTCGATGTGGACCACGTGGAATCAACGCTGTTTCGACAGCAATTCCGCTTCGAGAAAAGAGATGTTAGTGAACTAGTTCGTGCATTGCTGCTCCCTGATAAGATATCTAGTGCGCAAAAAGTGGCGGTGCCCGGACGGGACGCATTGTGCCTTCTGCTCCGGAGGCTGGCCTACCCTAATAGATGGTGTGACCTGCAAGAAATCTTTGGGCTGCACACGTCAGTAATGTCAGTGTGAGCTCGCAAGTGATAAAACACATTACGGCGACATTTGGGCACTTGTTACAGGACATGAACAACCACTCCTGGCTTTCTTCAGGCTGCCTCAGTGATTTCGCAGAAGTGGACTTTGCATCTCACTACAATACTAGGTGGTCTTGCGAGATCTACAGCATATCTCGGTACCTTTAAAAAAAGGAAGAGCATGTGTGCGCGTGTTGTTCATCCGTTTTTTTTTCCCAAAAACAATTGTTTATTAGGTCGATGTGTAGGCCAGAGCTTGGCCTTCCTCATTACATATGCACTGAGTCGGCGAGATCAGTAGCAGAAGTCAATGACAAGACTGAGTTTATTAAATGACGCACAGTTTTAATTTAGATTGCGATAACGAGCAAAGTTTTGCACTGAAATGAACAGCATTCCTGTTATGACAAATTATTTCGCAAAAATTGGTAGTCGGTGAAAGTAATCTTGTGGTCGAAATTTCGATCAAAGAAGTACCGTCGAAATTTCGCGCTTTTTCTGCAGGTGTGTCGTCCTTAAGACGAGAAAACAAGCTGCCGTTGGTAAAGATAGGCTTATGAACAAGTTCTACGCTTGCCTTTCGGAGTACACGGGTTATTGTTAGCTGGCGCCTGGAATATATGGAATTGCTTAGTTTGGTTGGTTTTTTTTTTTCGTTTTTTTCTGTCACGATGGCACCCGTGAACGGGAGACGAACACTTTTCATGTCTGCTGTAAAGTGTGTGCTTGGGATACCACAGCCGGCTCAATGGAATTCGGGTGGGCGAGCATGAAGTTCCTATAATTTCATCTCTTCTTTGTTCAGTATCCACAACCACTGGAGCGCCTCCGATGAATCGCATCGCTCGTCTTCGGTAGCCATGTTCTTTCTAAAGCTTTTTGAGCACCTGGTGAAACACGTGTGCCCTGCTCTAATGAAGGGAGCAAAGGCGTGCGCAGGGCTAGCCACCATACGCAGGGTTCCCCTTCAGGGGGGGATGGATGGATGGATGCTATGAGCGTCCCCTTTATAACGGGGCGGTGACATGTCTGCCACCAGGCTCGAAGGGGGGAAAAAAAGAAAAAAAAAACTTCCTTGTTTCAAGTTGGCTTAATACCTTATCTACACTGCTTAAATGAAAGGGGCGAAGGTTCGTCGCAGCGCCCCCCTTCCCAATTATGTCAATGTATGGCGCTGACATTGCGCCCCCCCCTCCCCCGAGTCGCAGCGTCCCCCTCCGTATGATGTCAATGTGTGGGGCTGACTTTGCGCCCCCCCTCTTAGGTGAATAGAGGGGTCGCCCCCCTGCCCCCCCCCCCCCCCCCTGTGCGCACGCCTATGGAAGGGAGATTAGCGGACGCAGAAATGCACGTCGCTTTCGCATAAATTTTGCTAAAATTTGCGTGGGTGCTTAAACGCACGTGGCTTTGTAAATGTTTTAGATTAGGAAGAACATGGCGGCAGATACCGGCTGCACTTGCGAGAGGTGGGAGGCAGTTGTTGCTACTTAAGTAAAAGTGAAAAATCTAGGGTCTTTAGGCGAGCACATTGTACAGCTCAAATGACATCAAAACGCAACAGCAATCATCCACGTAGCGTGTAAACAATATGAGCTTAGGGGTGAAAATGTAAAGAAGCCGCTTTTCGAGAAAATAGCTCGTGCACTCTGAAACATCGTCCTATTCAAGAGTCGTTTGACCCTGATATAATAACCTTGAGGCAACCGTGAATAAACTGAATATTGAACTGCTCCCATTTGTTCCAGGCTGTGAGAATAAAAGGTGCGGCGCTACAGAACTGCTGGGCGTTTATCGATGGCACTGCTCGCCCGATATGCCGCCCAAAACGGAACCAGCAGGCCTACTTTTCGGGCCACAAAAGGGTACACTGTGTCAAATATCAGTCCTTAATGTGCCCAAATGGTATTGTGTGCCGAAAATGGGCACTACCCGGGACGGCGGCATGATGCAGGTTGGTGATGTGTTTACTGAAATGCTACTCTGAGGCTACAGCTATCCGTAATGTGCTACTTGCTTTTTATTGGCATGTCTGCAAAGGTTGCCCAGGATAGAGATTGCAGACATCTTGGCTTGCGGCTACTTTCACTTACTGATATTTTGTCATTGAACAAGCCATTCGTTCCCTTTCTATGCAGGAATCCTTCGGGACAGTGGCATATATATAAAGCTGGAGCGCCTTGTCAACGGGAAAGACTTCGTGATATATGGCGACCCAGCCTATCCGCTGCTTCCACTAATCATGAAGCCCTATGGCGGGTTTGCACTAACACATGCGCAGCAATCCTTTAATCAAGTCATGAGCAGTGTCCGCCAAGCCGTTTATTTGAAAGGTTTTGAAATGCCACTTATGATATTGCCAGTATCGACGCAGGGTACGGTTGTATCTGTAGTACCGCCATGGCATGCCAACACCGCATTGCGAATGTTTGGGGTCTCTCTATGATGCTTACGGATTCATTGGATTCCGCTCTGGGAGCTCATTTAGGTGCCATTAGATGAATGCTACATTCTACATTCAAGAGCCCCGACCCTAAGGCGTCGTTAGGGTGTGTCCAGATAAGGTCGAACACGAGGTCCCAGTCACCATTCCCGATTTTGATGGAATTTACTGTAGGTCTAGGCATTAAATACAGAACAATGGTTTCGAAGTTAGTTTCGCGAACAAATTTAGTTCGTCTGAAAAAAAATATATCAATTTTGGCCGCAAAAACACTTAACCGCCAATTTCGCGATTTCTGAATTTTGAGCGCGCATAGGCAAAAAACGGTGCACTTCTTGGTCACAATATTTATTACCCTCAAAGAACAAGTGAAATACAAAGTCTATTGTTTCTCTTGCTTGTCGAAGCAACTTTGAAGAAAAAAATCACAAATTTGGCAAATCGCACAAAATACCTGTATTTCAGGAATTTATTGCTGCAAATAAGTAGAAGTGAGGAATAAAAATCGGTATATTAACGCTCATACCTTCGCTCTCTTTTAAAATAATTTTCGTGGTTTTATCTTCCTTCGGTTTACTCGATAATTAGGCTGAAATGTAAGTGATTTACCAAAAACGCCACTTCGAAAATAGTTTTCTCAAAAAGGCCATTTTTAATTTTTTTAAATCGCTCTGATTGAAGTCAAAGACGTCATTTACCATTCTGCATAAAAAAAAACGTTGCATTATTTATGTTGCTAACAAGTTATAAGGCGTCAAATGTGACCAAGTCAGCCTAGCGGCCGCGTCGTTCGCTATGTGCTGAAACTTGCATATAAATTGTCGGAAATACTCGTACGTGACATAATCACAAATCAGCAGCTCCACACCGAAAGATGCACAGCCAGGTGTCACGGTTCAGCAAGCTTTGTCTTGCGATCACCCGCTTGACAAACCCGCAGCAGCGGCCGCTCGGTGCTGCGTGCGCTCACATTACATGAGTGCCGCTTCGAAAAAGAGCGGAGGAGCTTAACTCATCTTCTCCGCTCTTCTGCGCCTTCGAGCAGCATTTGCGCTCTCCTTCTCCATGGCTATACCACACTGGCAAACGCCAGTCAGAGGCGCTATCAAGCGGCTCCAGCGCAGTGTCAGACGGCGACTGTACAGCGAAGGCGAATAGCTGCGCGCGCGCCGGCGCCAGTGCGTCTGCCACGGCTACGGTTGGCTACGACGTGACTCCTCTGGAATGCGCAGACCGGCGGCGGCGAGTTGCGCGCGGCGGCGGCTCCGGTGCGCCAGCTGCGTGACATCACTTATCCTCGCGCATGCGCAGCACGGCTCTTGAGGAGGCGCACGAAACTGGCTCGGCTAGGCCAGTGTAGCTAACGCTACAAAAATTGGCCGCGTATCTGCGTGCTTCGCTGCAAATGTCGTCGAAAGACGACAGAGGAGGCGCTGCGTGAGATAGGGACGCCATCTAGCAATACGTCGGGAAACATGAGCTTGTGCTGAGGGCTTTCGTCGGCAGAGGGCCTCTTCGTGCATAGCGTCGCATTTTCAGCGCAACCTAAGAAACACTAGGGTCTTTAGAATTACGTTTCTATATATTTTCTAGTAAAAGAACACACCACCTAATACTTACGTATTGATGTTGCGCCTCAAATATGCGTAAATTTGTTTTTGATCGACAATTCTCACGAGTATATATGAACTCAGCTACCAGTTGAAGATGATTGGGCGTTCAGCAAGTGGGTCACTTACTTTGGCCAGTTGGCTCAATCGAGTGACAGACAGAAAGACAGCCTAAAATTGTGCGTCTAAGTTCTCCAACTATCGTCTTTAAAATAGTCCATCGCGGTGTGTAGCGGTTACGGTGCTCGGCTGCTGACCCGGAGGTCGTGGGTTCGATCCCGGCCGTGGCGGTCGCATTTCGATGGAGGCGAAATGCTAGATGCCCGTGTACTGTGCGATGTCAGTGCACGTTAAAGAACACCCGATGGTCAAACTTTCCGAAGCTTTACACTACGGTGTGCCTTATATTCATATTGTGGTTTCGGCACGTTAAACCCCAGATATTATTGGGAAGAAAATAAACGGGCTTTATTGTATAAAAAAAACATGGCTGATCCATCCGTCATGGGAATCGGTATACAGTAAAACCTCGGTGATACGATCACGGCTCGTACGAATTTCGGGGTGATACGAATTTTTCTGTGGTCCCGGCCAAGGCCCAGTAACCTGCAATGTATTGGAGTGCGGGTGTTGCGAACAGATTTCACCCCGCGCCGTTTGATACGAACGTACATACGCTAGCGCAAAGGTACGAACAGGTGCTACCCGCGCTGTCACGGAAGACGCGGCAGTCTCGCGCGGGCGCGGGCATGCGCGCCGCGCGACCATCAGCGGTGCGTGTTGTTTCCATTGTGCGCGCGAATATTGGAAGCCATTATGCGCCTTCGCGTTTAGGTTACAGATGGCGCTGACGTCGCGTTTCTTTTTTTTTTCCTATTTTTTTCAACACGTTGACGCGTGCTGCTGTGCTCGATTCAGCAGCGTCTTTGTACTGCGTTAACACGTGCCTGCCAAGTAGATGCAAGCCATGTCCCCGCAATCAGACGTTCTATGAAACAAGACAGAAACTTGGGTTGCGGGTCCATCATGAAGTCCCATGAAAGGTGGACGAATACCCCAAAGGACGAAGCGGACAGTCTTGGCGAAAGAGCTAGGCCTCGCAACGTACGCGCACACCTGCCAACTTTCCCATTTGCACGGGAGACTCCCGAATTTCGAGCAAACCTCCCAATAGACCCTTTTCACAATACTGAAGCTAGCTTTTTTGATATGCAGTTTGCCCAACTAATCGCGGCTAGTCACTTTCTGCAAACAGCGTGTTCAAGCGCATTCTGCTTACGCTATGACATGGAAAATGTAGACCCGGCTCTCTTGACATAAACATGCATAATAGACAAGCCCCAGCACGTGCAACTAGGACCTCGTCTCCTCTCTAAGCAGGGCAGGTGCCGCCGTTAGTTGGGAAAATATGCAGCGCAGGGAAGAGAACTTACGGATTATTAAAAGGGTCTATTGTGCGGGCACGGCCGTAAGTCTCCCGAAAAGCGCCCCCAACACCACCGCGATAAGAAAGTAACAGCAACAAAGGACAGCGATTCTAAAATTTTCTGGCCTTCATCTATCGCGTGCAAAGTGCTTCTGTAGTTACTTTCGCCGCAGTACTTTGGTGTCATGCAGAAAAGTAGTAAGATTAGAAAGGGGCTACTGGCGGTCACGGGTCACAACACATCTGGTTCATTAATTACACACGCGTGCACGCACTGTATATTTACAAGTACAAGCATGATCGATCACTTCTAAAAACTTTACTGGCAGTCATTCAGAGCTGTTCATGACGTCGGTGCGGCCCTGAGAAACACTAAATCAAAACGTATGCGAACTTTCTTTTGTCGCATACTAATTTTCCTTGTTTTCTGGTGATACGAATTTCAGATGGTACGAATATTTTGGTAGCCCCGCGAGAGTCGTATCACCGAGGTTTTACTATAACACGAAAGTGAAACGTGTATTCACAGAAGTAGTGCTTATTGCATGGAGGAAGGAAAAACTAAGGAGAGGCCCTATCGTATCCCAATGCATTGCGAAAAGTGTGGCGGAAGTGACGTCAGATTTATGGGGAAAACAAACCGGTATGGGGCAAACAAAGCAGCAGACGCCCTGCGGCGTGCTCTCCGCGGTGGTTCGCTTCTGCTCGGATTTGTAGTCCCGGCGTAAACTTAGCGCGTATTGTGCGGTTCGCACGCAGTAAAATGTTGCAAGCAGACGTCTACCAGGCTGTTCGTGCGTGGCAGGCCCGAGCGCTGCGCGCTGAAATTCTTCGCGGAGCGTTTTTGTGCAACAGTACAGAAAGTACCGGTACGTGCCGTAATCAAAAACATTCAGCCTCTGCCTCATCGTATTCGAACTCACCTCGCAGTGACTTACGTGTTCTGCTGGGCGTATAGGCCTTTCTTTTCCTTTCTTTTGCCCGATTTCCAGATCTATTGCCCGATTAGCGGTTATTTGCTCGTGTATATGGAGTGAGCGCAGTAGCTATTCAGCGCAACGCCAACCTGTAGTTGACGTAACTTCACGTCGAAAAGAAAACACCACTGTATTGTATACGCGATCGTGCACGTAAAGTTTGTAATTCCAGTGCGCACGCAACGAGCGCACACCGCACAATACATACATCACGTAGTCCGATAACAACAACAAAAGTTTATTGCCCTTTCGTTTGAACGACACAGCCTCTAAAACGTACGATGCCTTCAGCGCATGGTATGTACGGCGCGTCAGACGCCAAAAACAAAATTTCACGTGTGTTCCGAGTTGCCACAACGAGTAAGAAGCAACAGAGCGCACATCCGAGAGCTCCGCATGCAAATATCATGGCTTAGTGATCAGTACTGAAGCGAACGTATACGTACACATGAAAAGTGACAGCCGATACTGCCCGCAGTGCACGCGATTTGCACTGTGTATACGCAAGAGCGGGGCATTGCGTAGCTTTCCTAACGAACACACAAAAGGAGCAGCACGCGTGAATCGACTACACCGCTTGCACGGCGAAAAACAAAAAAAAAAAAGACTGCAAAGTTTCGCGATGCGCGCATGCGCTTGCAAACGTCGCGACGGAAATCGCGAAATGTTTCGCTGCGCCTTCGCTAGGAGGCGATGCGGGTGTTTGCGATGTGGAGGCTTCACGAATGTGACGTCAGGGCCTCTCCTTAGTATTCCTTCCTCCATGTGCTTATTGTGTGGATGCACCCATGTTGACGGCTAGTTCGTAGAGGTTCATAACTTGAGCCGCAAAAGCGTGCGTCCCGCTGGCCAAGGCACGACATTCGCCCGTGGAAATCGTGTCCTTTCTGCAACTTGTATTGCAGCAGTTTTGTTAGTCGCTGCTCTCGCAATCGAGGTAGTCGTCGGCGGAGAAATCCTATTGGTGCATGTGGAAGCTCCACTACTCCGATGAACCGGCGCACGCTAACACGAAGCGAAAGGCAAAGAACGTAACTGCGTCTAGGGTGCCTCGGTGACGACAGCGCGGCCAGTGTCCCTCACTCGTATCGAGACGCTTTAACCTTGACCTCCGATATCGCGAGCAATCTCGGAGTAAGCGCTAGTAAATGTCGCGCGTGCATTACTTCTTGTCACCTCTCACGGACGGCGGCACCGCCCCGCTCCGCCCCACCTACCCACACCGCCAACAGAGAGCGCCATGCGAGAGAGAATGTGTGAAAGATATTCGCAATGCCCATAGACTGTCGCGCTGCCAAGCGGAATTCAGGAGCGTCCTCTCGAGGAGGGTTAGTAGACGACAAAATGGCAGCACTATGCAGTCGCTCCCTTGTTCGGCTGTGCTAACCTCAGTGTTAACGCGTTGGCAAGGAAGGAACACTACGACTTGGCATGTTCACTGCATCAGTGAACAAACCGGGCCCTCCGTGACACGAAAAATCTCATTCGTTATTGCGAGGCGCGAAGGTTTCGTGAAAATACGTGGCGACTCGCGCTTTCAATGCTAGGCCACAGCGTACGCATACTATCAGCTTCGCGAGGCTTTCTGTTGCCACGTAGGTTAGTTAAATGTTATCGTCTGACATATTCAGTTGAAGCTCACCTGTTTTACTTGTATATAGCATTGGTCAGTGTTTCTTGTAGTGCATGAATCCCACAACACTGTACGCGGGAGGTCGCGCCGGCTCGCGATGTGCTCTTGTAAAACTGAGCGATCTCAAGTTGTCGATACATTAAAATATGCCTCTATCCTTTGTCAGCAAAGCGCTGTTACTAATCGTGCGAGCGACGTTTCAATCATTCGAGGACGCGTCTGCTCCACGCCTTTCGTGGAGCGAACGCTTTCCACGCCGTCCTTCGCCAGTGTGTTGGTTTCATAGCCAGCGCTGCGCCGCTTGTTTTTGTGCGTTTGTTGATAGGTGGCAGCACACTGCAAGCGATTTGCTCGTTTACCGATCTGAGAGTGAAATGTTCTCCGCGCCCAGACGTCTCTGTAATTGTAAACGTGGTGACGCGGAATGGTCGAAGTTGTTTGGCGGAGGAAATTCTTCAGATTGCTTTCAGCAGTGATGGTGAAAGAAACCATCTTGACGACGAGGATTTTTCACTGGACGTAGAAGACTGTGAAGGCACCGAGAGTGACAGCGACGGTGAACGATCAGCTGCTAACTCACGTGGAGCGAGTTGCACTTCACGTCCCCTCGTGCGTTAATTATTGCGATAGCAATTATATGGACAGTCTCGGCTGGAAAATATCCGTCCCCGTCGCCGTCATTCACCGTATGTATAAGTATGCATATATAGAAAGGCCACAAAGAAAAATAATTAAGAAATTCTTTCCGACGCGCGGAATCGAACGGGCGACCTCTCGCTTTGCAGCCCGCCGCGTTAGACGTTAGGACACGACAGCACCGTCTCTCAGCTTGCTAAAGGCGAGCTATTTATATATACCATGTAATTCAGCATGCTTTCTTAGTGGCCACATAGATGGCGCGACGTGCGCGCGTGTTGCGCGCTTTAAAGATCGTCGCCCCGCCCCTGCGAACGCCGTTGCTGTTCGCTCTACAGGGCGTCGTCGCTTTCGTGCGCTTAGGGCCGAACCATATACACCTTTTCACAGGAGCACCCTCGCACCCATGCTCGCACCAGTGCGCTGCTGGGGTCGAGGGTATGTTTGCAGTGTTGCCATCGCGCTTTGGGCTGCGCATGTTGTATCTGTACGCTTGGTACGCTTGGATGTTGTGTGTGAATTAGGCCCTTCTTTGAGATAAAAAGCGATTGTCATGGCCGGAAATGGTGCGTATTCAAAGAACCGATCGTCTGGCCATCACTGTGTCGTGCACGGGTGCACGAACAATCAGCGGAAAAGGAACATTTTAGGCGTGATTGTGTGCCCGCAGCACAGCACGCCGCGCGAGGATTGCAAGTGTGACACGTTCTCGCTGTATCACTTTCCGTCGTCGCCGGAATTGCAGAAGAAATGGGTGGCGTCGGTAAATCGGAAAAACTTCCGTGCTTTGGGCTGCGCCAGTGCTCTGTGTGTGTTGCTTCGGTACGCGTTTGTGTGATGTTATGCGCCTGTGTCCGATACGAAGTGACTACCATGGCAGAAAATTTACTGCATTCGCATAGCAAGTCATCTGGTCATCACTGTGTCGTGTACGGGTGAACGAACAAGCAGCGGAAGAGAAATATTAAGGTGCAATCGTGTGTCCGCAGCGCATGTACGCCATGCGATGAGTGCAAGCGTGGCATGTTCGCGCTGCATCGTTTTCCTTCGTCGCCTGAATTGCGGCAGCAGTGGGTGGCTTCGCTAAATAGTAAGAACTTGCGCGTGTCGCCCTGGTCACGCCTCTGTTCCCGGTATTTCGTTGGCGGCAAAAAAAACGACGAGAACAACGTTCCCAAGCAGCATCCTAGATAGGAAAGAAAGGTACGCAAGCCACTGATGACTCACCTACTAACTCGTGAGAATGTTGCGGATTCACACTTCATGTCGTCCATAACACAGCGGCTGAGACGGCTGCAAACTCCACCTTGCCCGGTTACGCATGTGCAGCCTGCGCGCGCCGTACTTCAGCGGACGGCCTCGCGGAAACCCACGCGCGATGGGGCCTACTGTTCACGGCTTGCGACGGTGTCACATTCCCCTTCACCAGCACGACTTTTTCCTTCACATTGTGCGCCAGCGACTGACCACACAGTCAAACTGCACGTAGCTGCGCGACTCCAGTGCCTCGTAGTTGCACACCTGGCGAAGACCCCAGGCATCCGCCTCAACGAGATATAAACAATGTTCGCTCGCGGTATTTCTGGCCACTCACAGGTCTCCTCGACCTAGTCTTCGACGTCGTCTGGGTGAATGTATGTCAACTGTATCTGTGAAGAAGGATTGTGCGGTGTTTACAGTTTACAGCTGACAAACTTACGCGCCGCGAACGAGTATGCGCGGAGGTTTGAAACTGATGGATAATCCGTAAACATTTAGTACGCCAATAAAGGAAAGCGGTAGACAGCTGCAAGAACGCTCTAGTTACCGATTATTAACACTTCACGCCGTGATCGACCTGGTACTACGCTGGCTGCTACTGCATGGTACCGACGACGAAGCACTGCCGTTCGCAGACGCGGAGCTAATTCTTGCGTCGCACGGGCGAATGCACGCCGCTGAACGGTTCAGACAGCGACGAATAAGTCAATGGCAGCGACGATACCAAACAAAACAGCTTAAAGAAACGAAAAATCAGCAAACACAGGCTTTAGCAGGGACCTCACACCAACAGATAGCGCGCCGGTTCGAGTACGCGCAGCCCAAGATGGCGATTTCGCCAATCTTGCACGTTAGACGGCGCGCATTTCAATATGGCGCCTCCCTGGCGTGAGAATTTGAAAAGGTGTATAGAGCGTTTTTGCCGGCGTTTTCCCGGCGTTTCGTACGCCGGCGTCCCTCGACGTCGACGCTACCGGTGACGGTGGCCGAAACGTCCACCTCTGGACGGTCCAGACATCACGGGCGGCAGCGTCGACGCCGGATGCAGTTCGATGGACGCAGAACCAATCAGCGTGCGGCTGGCAGCGACTTCCGCTACGTAACGGCGTCGTCGCTGCTGCCAAAATGGCTGCCGCCCGCCTCGGATCTAATAAGTCGTCGCCGTGCACTGTGTGGCCCTTAAGTTCTCAACTGATGCTTGTATTTGACTTAGCTTGTTCCCTAGAAGCTTCGACAGCAAAGCGATCGTGATATCTTTGAAGTCTTTCCGAGTGCCGTACTCAAGTTCATCGGTAGGCTTAGCAGGAATGAGTGTATTGGCCGAATACGTGGCCTCAAAGCTGTACGGCAGCTTCAAGCTCAGAGGCCATATATTACAAGTTTGTGCTTCTTCTTAATGCCAATAGCTGGCGCTACAAGTCAAATAATAAAAAAAGACTTTTCGGTGGCGTTGTGTCACTGTGACTCGTTTTCTGCACCACAGAACTGCTAATGAGACATAAAAGCTATAATCAGGAATATATCTTGTTGGTCCATTGACGGAAACTGTACACTGCTTTACGAGGTGTCAGGTTCATTCCCTCTGGTCACACTGTGTGACGCTGAGCTGTACGCTGAGCTAACGCTCTTCATATGGTTTGCCGCCCTCTCTGACGACGTTGATGCGACGACGCCGAGGGACGCAACGCCAGGAAACGCCGGCAAAAACGCTCTATATGGTTCGGGCTTTATCCCAAGGTAAGAAGGGGCGGCCGGTGAGGTGCTTCGCTTCGCTCGCTGCAGCGGCCGCGTTTGCGAAAGGAGCGCGCTGTTCGAACAGAAATAAGTAACAACTGTGACAATTAGCTCGCGCTCGTCTTGTGTGTACCTGCTCGTTTGTTTCGTGTGTCCTGCTTTATGTTTGAGCAGTGCGCTTCAAGTGTCGAGCTGTGGCGCATTAGTTCGCGCTCGTCCTTTGGGCTTTCTTTTCGTGCGTCCTTTGGGCTCGAGCGACGCGCTGGCAATTTCGAGCTGCTTTCCGTTCTTCGCGTTACATTACAATTTATTGCTATCGCTATCATCGCTTCGCCGTTGCGGCGAAACTGTGACTTTTTTCTTTCACGCTCGTAAGTCACTTTGATTGTATTTAATGTATAATATCCTTGAGCGACATCAAAATAAAAGCATAGTTCCTCTTGTGCATTGCATGTATCAATTATTGTGGATATTATGGAGCGCCGCATGCCGCCAACACGCTCGAGCTCGACCAGAGAAGCGAAATGGTTAGAGCGTTGGAACGTGCAATCACAGCCACAATCCACGCCTCTCGGCTAACTTCTTCGACGTTGCGAAAAGGATACGTGTGCATTCTTTCGATATTCGTGTTTCGATTGTGCTGATCGAGCCTGCAACATGCGGGTGAAGTGAATTGCACACGGCTAGAGTCTCAGCATGGCTGTGACACCAGCGCTACTGAATGGGAAGTTAAATGCTTGTGTTCCGTTGAAGACGTAACTCCGCGTTCCCGACTGCACAAGTAATGGCGACGGCGTATTATGCTTGCAAACCATCACCACGTTAAACGTGCGCTCCCGTGCAGCAGCGTGGCGCTTCTCGCTGGCGGCCTACTACTGCGGCAAATCCGTAGGGCAGGCTCGGTACAACGTATCTATAGACGTTGGCTCGGTACGTACTACCTCGGAGTGCCGTTCTGCTCATACGTCAATTTTAGTTTATGCAGTTTTATGTAGCACGCACAGGATTTCGCGAAGCATCGTTATGCACGGTAATGGAGCTGAAATATAACCTTTCACACCACAGCAAATAATTAGGTGGCGAGTACTTAGCACTTTCTATGGTTTGGGAAAGTAGTTTAGTCTAATATCCAATTCAGCACAGCTCATGACTTCATCCGGTGAAAGCGGCACGGGCCGTACGTCCGCGCGTACTATCTGTTCCTATGCTAACAAACGGGTTGACCCTCCTCCTGGCGCCATCTTGAAAAGCACGGCGCGCCACCTATAGTTCGTGGGCATTGCGAATAAGGCGCGTTCATAAAGTGTTGAACGTCTGCCAAGTCACCATCTCCCTTTTCTTTTTGTCACAACAAGAGTGGCGGAAGAATCGCAATTCTGGGGTTTCTTGAAAAATATTGTCGACACTGTCCAGTTTTTGAAAGCCACACAGGCCCGTAACTAGGGGGGGGTTGAGGGGGTTCTGACCCCCCCCGAATTTTTTTGATGCTTTAACTTTTCGGGTGATACTAAATATTTACACGCCTTCACAGCGACCCCCAGCTGCCAAAGTTACACTGCAACTTTCCTGGCATTGCTTCCCTCTTCTTCCTTTCTTCAAACCTACAGAACACCTCAGCGCTCCCTCCCCCGCACGCGCACCTGCCCTATTTGTACAGCTTGCACTTCGCCCTCGCGTTCCTTCGAGTCTTTTCTTTTTCGTCTTTCACCCCGTAGCAGCTCCTTTATTGATTCCAGATGCTTTCCTTGTGCATTGCCGCTGGAGAAGTTATCCGTCTGTGCGGACCGCACGTGTCGGCTTTGGGTTTCTACGAAAGCGCGTCTCCTTCTGTGAAAGTAAACAGTTCGACAGCAACGGCACACCAACACGACGTGCGCAAATTGCCAGGGACGAAACCCCTAAGCGGAAAACTCAGCGGCGCATTCCGAGGACGCAGGCTGCAGGGTAAACTTTTCTCAAACTGTAGTCTTCGCCACCGAAACGAATCATCGAAGTGACATCTACTGAAAGACTGGCATATCCGAGCAACTTCGAACAACCTTAACCACACGCAAGGAAATCTACCTCTTCTGTACACACAAGGTATATGCGCCTCCCTACAAAGCACACAAAGCGAGGATACAGCCGGCACACAATCCGGCACCAGCGGTCAACTTTCACAGGAGAGAAAAACGCCGCCAAGCTGGGCTGCGCGCGGGAGTACAGAGGCTGACGTCACAGCTACAAAGTGCATTTTTGGGGGGTCACGGCTATTTAATTAGCGCAGCCCAGAGAGAATTATGCAGGGCGCCAGGGAGCCGTCTGGAAAAGGTGACTTTTTCACAGGAACGGCAGCAGCAACACCTGCTTTCTGGACTGTACCACGGGAGTGCAAATGTCTCGGCAGTGCATTCTTGGGGGGTTCACGTATATTAAGGGAGTCTGGAGTGCCCCTGGAGTCTTCTGTGAAAGGTCTTTAAGTAGCGTTAATCCAGTTTGCTGCAGCGGGAGTACAATAATGGTCCTGCATGCACACCAGCTGTAGCGGCGTTCAGAAAACACATGCGCCACGCGGGAGCCGGCGCGTTCATCACACTTCTACATTCTAGCCACTGTAAAGTGGATAAGAGAGGAAGAAAACATCGCCCGCCGTTCACGCCAGGCAGTCGAAGCAGTCGCAAACGTCTCTTTTTGGAGCCACTGGCCACTTCTGTGTGCGTGCACAGGATTGCGGCAGCAAAATGAAAAGACACTCTGCAACAACGAAGCAAAGGAGTCTTGCGTCTTACTTCAAGAAGTTCGAACCGATGAAGCGGACGGAGAAGAACCGCCTCCTTCGAAGGATAAAACTTCGCCCTCCTCAGCACTGGTGGAAAGCCAAGCGCGTCGGAACTTCTGTAGCGACTCAGGAGAATGCACCGGTTTATGTGAATCACCTGAGAACGAACACAAGCAGGACACCCATGCGCCGCCGGAAAATGATGGTGGCCGCAGTGCAACTCCAAGTGACCTTTGTTCTACAGTCAACGCTGGCAAAGTGACGCCTTTACCACTGGGCAATGCCCAAGGAAGGTGAGTGGCATGGCACCTACACATTCTGGTTCGCCTCCCCTCTGTGCGACGAGTGCGAATATTTTGGACTTGGGACTGTTTGTCTCGAAAAGCAATAATGTAAATGATCCAGAGACGACGGAGAAGCTGCTGCTCAATCCGTGGACCCCTCCGGCTACCTATGATTATCCAGCCACAGGGAAAAGGAATCTGAAGTTCCAACCTCACTGGGTAGATCGTTACCCATGGCTTGTTTATTCAGAGAAGCTTCAAGGAGCATTATGCAAATATTGCGTAGTCTTCGCAAGCGAGTGTGCAGGAAAAGGGGAGCACCAGCGCTTGGGCTGTTTTGTAACTAAGGAGTTCACCAATTACAAGAAAGCCATGGACGCCTTTAAGAGCCACGCATCCAGCAGTTATCACGCCATGTCACAACGCTATCGGAGAACTTTTTAGCAGTCCGGTCCGCTCACAGCATGACATCTTAACACAACTTGACCACGGTCTTAAAAAGCAGGCGGAAGAAAACCGCAAGAACTTGCTGCCAATAATAGAAACAATCCTTTTCTGTGGCAGGCAAGAAGTACCCGCTTCGCGGCACAGACGACTCTGGTCCGATAAATATGTCTGAAGTGCTGCCATTGAAAAATGATGGAAATTTCCGCGCACTGCTTAGGATGAGAGCAAAATGTGGAGATGCCGCCTTGAGAGCTCACCTGGAAACATCTCCGGCGAATGCGCTGTACACGAGGCCCAAAAATTCAAAATGAGTTGATCACCCTCTGTGGTAAAATCATACAAGAAAGATAGTTGAAAAACGTCAACTCAGGTTCGTGTTTTTTCAGTTCTAGCTGACGAGGCCACTGATATATCTCGCACGCCACAACATTTCCCTATGTGTAAGGTACGTTGGACACGACACGTCGGGAGTGCCCATACTTAAAGAAGATTTTGTAGATTTCGTTCCCGTGTACGATCTCACTGGCAAGGCGCTGGCGAGCACAATCCTGAACAGCCTTAGAGGTCATGGCTTTGACCTGAACCTACTTTGCGGGCAAGGATACGACGGCGCGGCATCAATGAGCGGCACCTTAACGGTGTTCAAGCCTTCATTCGTCAAACAGCGCCCAAGCGTTGTACGTGCATTGTAGCGCCCACTCGTTGAACCTTGCTCTGCTTCACGCATGCAAACTCCCCAGCATCCGCAAACTGTTTGGGAACTGTATCCTCAACCTGTACGTTTGTGAGAGCTTCGCCACAGAGGACGAACCAACTGCGAGACAAAGTAGAAGATTTAACACAAGAAAAAAGAAAATCAGTTCTCTCCTTTGCCAAACAAGGGTGGGTAGAGAGTCACGATGCACTCAGCGTTTCCTTGAACTGTACGTGCCTATGTACAATTCCTCGAATATTTGGAAGAAGAGGCCGCGTCATCTGATACTTCATCAAAAGCTTCTCAACTGCTCAATGCCATTACGAAGCCCGAGTTTGTCGTTTCGCTTCAGATCTGTAGCGACCTCTTCTCTTTGACACTGCCACTTTGCAAGTTTCTTCAAAAAATTGACTGTGACTTGGCTCAAGCGTGCGATCACGTAAAGAATGTTATAGACGTTCTTTCCACAAAAAGGGCTAGTGCGGAAACGGAATTTAATAAGATTTTTCTGAAGTCGCTCTCTTTGCTGAAGATCACAAATGTTGAGATGGCCCTACCACGCATCACTGGAAGGCAGATGCAAAGAAGCAACGTACCTTCTGCTACTCCCGAAGAGTACTACCGGAGGAATGTGTATTTGCCTTTGCTGGCTGACTTCGAAAATCAATTAAGAGACCGGTTCGATGCCCATAAGAAGGTCGTGGTTGGCCTTAACATGCTGCTGCCGAAATTCTGCGCATCGGCTAGCCTTTCTGATATTGATGATGCAGTGCAGTTTTACCTTGGCGACATTCCTTCCGCTAATGTCATCGAAGCAGAGTTCACACTGTGGGTGAACAAATGCTGCCAGATCGAAGAAAAGAATCGCCCAGCTTGTGCTTTACAGGCCTTAGAGATGTGCAACCGCGACTTTTTTCCGAACATCCACAGCCTACTTTCTATCCTGGCGACTTTACCCGTGTCGACGTCGACCCCGGAACGGACTTTTTCCACACTGAGAAGGCTGAAGAGCTACCTTCGAAATCATATGAACAACGACAGATTGACCGGACTAGCACTGCTCAGCATCCATCGAGAACTTCAAGTGACCCCAGAACAAGTCCTCACAGAATTTTGCAAGTTGCCGAGAAGGAAAAACTTCCTCGTTTAAACTTCCCTCTATGTTTCAAGAGTCGATTAAAAGCTAAACCCAGCTAGCCCAAGCTTCAACCCTTCTATTCTTTCGCAATTACGAGGAAACTATCCAGCAAGCAGAATGTGCGAACGGTAACAAGAAGATCGGAATGTCGGGCGACTTGTTTGTTTGCTTGCATACATACTGTCACGGACTGCCATTTTTGCGACCCGGCGTAACGGCAAATTAACGGGCGCCGCACTCCCCCGCTGACCGGTGGAACCGTTCGCTCATGAAAAGACTGGTCTTTAGTGCAGGGAAGTACTGAATGGGGTGTTCTTCTTCAAACGTTAGTCGCCGATGTTTGATCCTTTGTACCTACGGCGGCGTCGGCAGGGTCGTCAAAGGCCGCGATGCACCCCGAACCAGCTGTAGACTGCAAGACGCACCGGCTGAAACCAAGGAAACTGACCATTCCCACGGGCAAAACTGCTTGTGGACAAGCCGTATGAGAGAACCCCAACAGGTTGTCACTCTCGCTCAGTTGAGGACCCTCTCCTAATTAAAAAGGGACGCGGTCAATATATTTTTAGGGTGGAGTTTCTAACAATGAAACGTGCATGATTGGACCCATGTAGAGGTCTCTTTTCCCCCAGGACGAGAATGAGGGGACACGGAGGTCGATTTAAGCGCAGGATTTCGCCTTGCTAAGCAGTCTAGTTGCTGACCAACATGGTGTAGAAGGAGATCAAGAAGTATCCCTTAAGTGGTTGTGGCTCCGTATCGGCTGGCCACCTAAACTTAGCCATTCGTCTAGTTGTGACGCGAAATTAACGTCTGTAACGTAGGCATCGGTACTTGAATCTCGAGTAAGTTCAACCTGCCCGAGATCGGCTTCAAGCACTAGCCTACCGGAAACACCAGCGCTGCAACACCGCCGACATCGCAGTTGTGCCAGAACTCTCTCTGACTTCTTGCATCCGATCGTCGTGGACTCGAAGCTGCCGGTCATCACAGGTATCCCTTCACCTGCTTATACCTTCGGACTTTCTCATCTGTAGTTTTATTGTTGGTTAGTTTTGTGTAGTTTGTAATACTTCTCTCTTGTAAGCTGATTTATTGATTTTATATGTATTTTGTTAGTTGGTATTAAGTGTTGTACTAGATTCCTCGTGCTGCAATATCACTAGAGTTTTGTTTTTCCCCACACACGTCTCTGATCTCTTCACTGTCTCTGCTTACGTACGGAACGACCTAACCTGCTGCCATTCCCGTCGCCGACTTCGCGCTGGCGACGCTAGAGTGGCAGCTTGTAACACATACATACCGTTTTTGTACCGTGGTTACATTGTGTTACTTCATCAGGAGCCGTTGGTCGCGGTGTCCCCGGCTTTGGTGGTGCTATTGTCCAAACTTATTTCTTGCTTTAACCAGAATTTGAGGTTGACATACCAATTTCTTTATTTGGGTACAAATAATTGAAAAGTACCATCGAATTATTACAAGTAAGCGATGTACTTGATTTATTCACAAAAATAAGCCAGTATAAATCTTAAAAAATGGCAGCCGTTCTACACGCAAACCCCCCCCGAAAAAAATTCCTGGGTACGGCCCTGAAGCCACATACACGTTAGAGTACTTGTACAACGTGGACAGAGAGACGCTAACCACCGCACTTGTAAACACCCTTTTTCTGAACCTGTTTACCGACATCAATATTATCTCATTCTGGTCATGATATATTCTGCCGTGTACGTAAAATGTGTATATCGCCAGCTGTGAAAACGTTTTTCTTTAAGCTGCACACATCCACTTTACCCGTAAAGACATGGCTTCATGAAAAAGGGATATACGTGCCCTGGTCTGTAAATTGCAGGCTATGCAATGAGCCTGAAACAATCGAGAAATGTTTATCATTGCCGTGAGTTCATTTCTGGGGACACTTAAGAGAACCCTCAAAAAGTATTTGCAATTACATCGCATGGGGTAAGTCCTCCCTTCAAAAGCATCCAAATAATCACCGTATGATTTAATCATGCGTTTTAGTCTATATCGCGAGGGAAGCCGCATGATGACAACATGCTGAGCCACCTCCTCGACAGGTCTGTCTTTCGAGAAGCAGCAGCGAACGTGCATAGGGTTTGCTGAGAACCTTCTGACCCGTTCTGGAGTGGCTTGGACTTCTGGACGCTTGTGTCTGTTTACCGACTTTGAAGATTCCTTGGACTAGTGAAATTAGTGTGTTTGTGCATATGCGCATGTGAGTGCAATTCCAAGCGATGAATTATGTTGTATAGATGGCGAGATTTGATGGCATTATTCCCATGCATTAAAAAAAAAGCCAAGGCAGTTTAGTTGGTTTAGCGTCGGGCGCTTACCGTCGCGGCCACAACGTCGTGGGCTCGATTCCCGGTGGCGGAAAATCGTATATTTTTTTTCTTACTCATCCATTGGCGTCCATTTTATCAACGTCATATCCATACGGATGTACTTGGTGGGCCCCGGCATAAAACACTTTCGTGTTAAAATAAAGTGCCTGTAAATTTACGCTCGAGGTGAAGAGCATCACAGAGGGAGTGAGTAGGAAATCCAGTTAAAAAACGAAATGAAGTGTGTAACAAATAGCGCTTGTGTTTGCGTCTTTTTTGTGTACGTGTTCGTTGCCCTTTTGTGCGCTGCCTATTCGAAAAAGCAATGACAACTTCGCAACACGCTAGTACTTGCACAGTGGCGCTAACTGCCTCACAAAACGGGAATTATCGTCGATTGATGGTGTTATGTCAGCAGAAAGGCGGTTCCTCTCAAGTGCTGTGAGCGTTAGAAAGGATTCACAAAATGTTTTGATTTTGCAAAACAGAATACGCGCTTTTCGGTGATGGTCGAGGCGGTGGAACCCGTACTGCGGTGATCACATAAATGTGTTCTGAAGAAAACATTGGTTGGGCATACCTGATGAAACAGGTTCAAGCGGCAAAAGCTTGTACGCGCTATAAGGGACGAAATCGGGGGAGGCTGGATTTCATAGCTGTCACGTTGGCCGTGAGTGTAGTTATGAAAGAATGAAACGAGACCAGTTATTACGAACAAGTTCCGGGGCAGCGATTAGTTTGGCATGCATAGGATCTCACACAGAAGTAACGTATCCTTCAAGATTTGTAGTGGTTTTGTAAAGTGTGCTGGTTTAGCTGCGGAAGGACCGGGGGTAAAATTGCGACGTAACGCCAACAAGCGTATGGTTTGAAGTGTTGATGATGTTGGTAATGCGAAAAATGCATTGCTAGTAATATATCTTTATTTTATTCATTTTATTTCCTCATACTGCTGGACTGTCGGCCATTTACGGGCGGGTCAAAAGCAGCACTGATGCGACTGGTACAGTACAAGAACATTCCAGTGTCACATAGCAAGAGCACGTAAAAAAGAAAACTAACTACATATGCTAAATATTCACTAAACACACAAAATTATCTAACCTGGCAAAGAAAGTCGGGCGTCACAAGCACAAGTAGCCAAATCCACGCAATAACCCATGCAACTATCACAGCACCAGTCATCCAATTAGTTTTTTTCCTTATAAAGGAAACTCTCAGGGCTTACTGGCCGTCCTTATGGGATAAAGACATTCAAATAAATTCCATGTTATCAAGCCGCATCTCTGTACTTGGCCACCGATATCAATGTCACGCCGCACAGAACCAACACTTTGCAGATTTACGGTAGAACACACATACATCACACACGCATGCCTTTTCTCCGATGGTGATCCACCCATGTGTGAAAAATGTGGTGAGCCACTTACTGTGTTTCACATCTTGATGCAATGCACTCACCTAGACAATAATAAAAAGAAAACATTTCCCTTAGGATAGCGTGACTGGATTCAACACCATCCTTTAAAGGGGCACTGACACCATTTTTCCAAGGCGAGTTTACTCTGCCATACAAATCTCCTGCATGCAGAGTGTGAAGCTTAGCAAATGCTGAGATATATTTATTTTGATATTAAAGTCAATTTTTCCATGGCGCACCTACCGACATCGACACTAGCTTGACGTCAGGCTACAGTACTAATTCAGATGACTTCACGCAGCAGTCTGGCTAGTTATGACGTCGGGTACCAAAACTTTCAAAATGGCCGCTAGTGCGTCACCAAAACATTTAAAATGGTTGCGTGTGCGTCGTCAACGGAGCCACGGTGCGGAACGGCCGTGGAAACGTCACTATATATTGTGCGAGCACGTGACGAGAAGCTCATACCATGTTGTTACGTCAGAGTACAGTAGGAACCGAAGCTAGCTTTAACCGAAACTGTAATTACTTTTTCAGAGAGCACTCGCGTTTAGCCCTATCTTTTCTAGGCTCTTGAGGGCTTCGCCTTTCATTTGACGCAAAAAAAAACAACTGAAGATTTTCGTGTCAGTACCCCTTAATTACAGATATGCGGAGGCGCTACACCGCGCCTCCACCAAATGCCAAGAGGTGTTCTAGTTGACCGAGTCCGCAGATGGTAGAGCCAAGCAGCGAGAAGTGACACACGGGGCAACACTGGTACAAAGCTTTATGGCCTACCTGTTATGGTTCTCTTCTTTCAAGCCGTATGCCCACGCTCATTGATTTCCACTACAATAGGCACAAATCACGCGGAACGCCGCTGATATTCAGTTTTTTCTGACCATAACTATATGCTGACGCTTGCGTCAGTACACGCGTTTCCGTTGAGGATACATTGAAATTAGGTCATCCACTTACACAGCACGCGATACCCCAAGCCATGCCGGTGATATAATGTGTCCTCGTTTTAGGGGCGAAGCACCTTCGGGTTTCGGTTTTTCGGCGTGTCATGTCGTAGTCACAGTCCATGATAAACGGCTATGCGCCACAAAAATTGGGTAAATCCCACTACTCGCCACCGGTCGATACTATGCATATTATCAGTTAAAGGTTCGTCGTTACTGCCTAATATAATGGTTGGCTTAGAGCGTGCGTGTCAGCATTTCCGACGAAATTTACGAAGGCGCTCAAGTTTCTTATCCAAAACCAGACACACAAACGTGGATCGCTACAGTAAAGTCATCTATTTGAAACACCACTTCTTGGATATCTGCAAAGTCATGGTACTTTCCTCGCCACCGGTCCATATTGTGCACATTATGTTATATTAGTTACAGGTTCGTCGTTACTGCCTAAAACTTTACGTTTGGCTTAGCAGCGGTGTCAGAATCCCCGACGAAATTTACCAAGGCGTTGAAGTTTTTTTATCTAGAACCAGAGACACAAACGTGGATCTCTATGGTAAAGATGTCGTACGACGATTTATTGTAAGACAGCGACGTCTTAAACACTCGAGGCAACGGTCGGAAACACTGCCGCTCAGGCGTCCCAAAGAATTACGTCATCGCCACCATCTTGAAAATTGGCCGCCAACCAGGGTGCTATTCTGGACATTGTCAAATTCCGTCATGTTGCTGATTTGATTGGTCACGCGAAGTCGTTCGCATTGTGGCGCTGCAATGGAGTTACGACACAGGAATCCGCGATGACGTAACGTGACAAAAAATAGTTAATTTTTTCCGAAGTAACGCTTCGCCGTACCGTGTAGGGTAAAGCTCCTAAAAGTGGGGCACGTCCTAGCGGAAGGGGAAAGAGGTGCAGAAAGGGAAGTAGCAGGACAGGCGAACGTGTTCCCTGCATCTGCCGCGGTGACTTTGACGTCACGGCTCGCTCTGACGTGCAGCCGCCGCACGCTCACAGTCCTCTATAGATACAGCCATTTGTTCAAAACATGTGAAATAAATTCTATCTGTCGGAACAGTAGGCTCTGCCGAGTAAAATTTTTATGTTCTCGTCATTTGTTTTCCTATTTTTGTTTACTATCCCATTCAGAGGCTTGTTCACACACCAGAAATATTTTTTCGCGTTCAAATTTTTGCCAGGCGTAGCGTGACCCCATAATATAAACAATTGGTGCAATAAACGTTATGGACGTTGAGGTTGTCTTAACGTAGCTCTTATCTGCGCTACAGCGAGTATAAATATGCAACATACAGGAGGTTATGTTGTGTGCTCCTGCCAGGATTTTTGGGTTGTTGTGAGTAGTATGCATACCTCTGGGTGCTTGACCTGCGAAGTTTTGAGGAAGAGGGTGTCTGACTCAACCTGGGAAGTGGGGAGTGGAGAAAGGCTGGAGGAGGGGATTGTTGTGGTTGCGGTTGTTTGGGTTTTTAGATTCCGATACACGTATTTCTAGATCACGCAGTTTTTAAAAAAAACAGCTTTCTGACTTCAGGTGCAGTGTCTGCGAACGTCGACATCCACTGAAGGAGGAGCATGCCGCGTCTAGATGACCTCATATTTGCGGAGACTTCCTCTTCCAGATCCCAGAGACAGCCTCCAGATTGCAAAGCCACTGAAAACTGTGAGAGGTCTGCAACTTGCCAAGACACATTAGCACCAAGTCGTGTTCGAATTCACCTTCCGGAATGTACCTTCTCATCGAAATGTTCAACTCCTACCTCCTCAAATAGTCACGCATCCTCAGGTGGACAGAAAGCACAAAAGACGAAATGCCTCACATTCCAGAAGAGCTGGTTTGGCACATTTCCGTGGCTTCACTACGCCTCCGAAGTTGCAGGGGTCGTCTGCTTCTACTTCTACGTCTGCTTCTACAGCAGGAATTTTTAAAGCCTTCAGGACAGCCAGCGCCCGACGCATTCACTGTTGCTGGATTCACAAACTGGAGGAAAGCTAAAGAAAAATTTGCCAAACATGAAAATTCACAAGGACATAAGAACGCGGTCTACCAGTACAGCAACCTTCATTCGACGTCGGTCCGTGACCAAATCAGCACACAGACTAGAAAGCAGCAGGAAGTGGCGAGGCGCTGTCTCAAAATTATTTTCAGGCGTCCAAGTACCTTCTACGCCAGGGTTTGCCGTTTCGCGGTCATTCTGAAAAAGAAGGAAACTTTTACCAGTATCTGGTGTCACGGCGAAGAAGACAATGAAGAGTTCACCACTTGGATGAAGCGAAACACGACCTACACGTCTCCACTGCTGCAAAACGAAATGATCGAGCTCCTTGGAAAGGCCTGTCCAAAAAAACGCTGAGCAGCGCCATTCCAACAACTAACTACGCCATTATCGTAGATGGCACGCGTGATGTTGCTGGCGTTGAGCAGCAGAGCATATGCGTGCGATATGTTGACGAGCACCTCAGACCAACCGAGGTTGTTCTAGGGCTCTGTACACCGCCAAATACAAAGGGAGCCACAATTGCGGAAGCCGTCGTGGATTTCCTGACTACGATTGGGCTCCCGCTCTCTGGTTGCCGAGCGCAGACTTACGATGGGGCTGCCAACATGAGCGGAGAGTTCAATGGCTGTCAAGCCTTTATAAAATCGCTAAACCCGCTTGCTATTTACTTCCATCGTGGAGCTCACAGTTCGAATCTTGTAGCTGGTGACGTCTCTGACTGCTGTCCAGAACTTCGAGAAGCTCTCATGGCTGTTAGGGAATTGGGTGCACTCTCAGCACGTTCAGGAAAATTTAAACAATTTTTTTGCAAAAAAAAAGTTGAGCAAGAACATCAAACCCCTGTGCCCAACTCGCTTCTTATGCAGAAGGCCAGCGATATCAGCCACGCTGGACGAGCAAGATGCCGTAATTGCTTCGCTAGAAGAACTGATGAAGGGAGCACCGGCCGAGCAATCTGCAAAGATTGGTGGCATCTGCGCTCCATGGAATCAGGAAACACCCGCCTCTTGCTGGAAATTGCATTGAGGGTGTTCGCAGTGCTGGAGGATCTGAATATATCCTGCAAGGACGTTCATCGACAGTTCAAGGAATGTTCCAGGTGGTGGAGCCCGCCAAGCGCGAGTTACGACCATCTGCGGACGGAACAAGTGGTTCGATGACCTCTTTGAACGTGGTTGCCAAAAGACGCGGAGGATGGCAAAGTACATCCGGGGGAACCACCGAGATTCAGACGACGTCCCGCCAATACGAGAAAGGAAGCACCACTGACGTTCCGGTTAAAACGAGAGTACACTTTCGGCGCGTATTTTTTTTTCAATCGTGGATGCAGCACTGTCTGGCATAGAGAGGCGCTTCAATCCCGACTCGGAAGGGATCGTGACCTACAAGGCTCTGGAAAGTGTTTCTTTGAACACACATCGGAAGCAGATATGGAGGTGATGCGGCGTTACAAGGACATTGATTTTAAGAGAGTCATGTCTCGCTTGCGCTTGTTGCTCGAGGAGCACTCTGAACTGAGTTCTGTCGACGACTTGCGGCAGTAATGCGTAATATGCACGCGTCCACTCGACTGTACTTCAAGGAGGTTGAGAGCGTTCTTCGGATCATCCTGGTGATGCCAGTGTCTTCCTGTGAAGCCGGAACGATCTTTTCAGTGCCCTCAGAAGATTGAAGACATGGCTGCGGAGCACGATGGGCGAAATGCGCCTAAGCACACACGTTCATCAAGACGTTGTAGACAGCATAGAGTTACCGAGTTGATGTGCAGTTTTGTCAGCGCATGCAGTAACCGCGCTCTCGTTTTCGGACCCTCACAAAAGTTTTTAAACTGAGGAACTTGTAAGCACATTAGGAATGCATCTTTTAGACTCGCGCGCAAGATTCTATTTTTTATGACACTAGCTTTTTTTAAAGGACCTTGACAGAGCAAAATTCTTGTTTGTGAACTTTTACTGTCATTTGTAGCTTTATGTATGGTGATCCGGAAAGTGAATTGTAAATGCTCAAACGTATCGTATAATTAATACTAGCGTCGTGAATTGCGACCACTTTTGCGTCACTTTGAACGCCCTTTCATCCCTGTGCGCCTAATGTAACTATGTATTATGGCGCCGTTTTAATAAAAAGCATGTTTATTCAAAAGCATTACAATAAACTAGTAACTCTACAAAAACGGGTACTACGCTGCTTTGAAACACTATAGGGCAACCCACGGGACCTTAGAACACCACCATTATTTCTAAAGTATAATATATTAAGGGCTGACCAAATATTTTATTTTAAATTACTTCAATCACTACATCGTGAAGAGTCACACGTTCATAGCAGCAATAATAAATCAACGTACTACTTTAGAGATCAAAGCGTCACATGCCAATAACCGCGGACTAATTATGGAAAGCAATCTCTGAAATATCAAACCATGTCGCTTCTTAATAATTAGAACGAGATTTGGACTTCGATGTTAGTCCAAACCTTTTTAAGAAACAACTGAAGAGGGTGTTGATCAATAAAGCATTCACTTTCAGGTTATCACATTAAAATACATGTTACTTCCTTTATTGTGTATATATGTGCATTTTTCCTTGTGGATAATGACCCACTGTGCATTTCTTTAGAAGCACTTGCGCTTTTACGTTTTTGCTTTATTTGTTAGTTACTTATATTATTTATTTGTATTTTGACACAAATGTTGTGTTAAACGAAGTGTACTTAGCATGTATTTACTCGTTTTACATATTGTTTGTCACTTCTCTGCAAAGGAACCTTTTCTAATTCTATCCCTAGGTATTCTTTCAATTCTTAGCGAGCTGTGAACTTATCGAGCTTTTTGTATATCTTTACATCCTAGATTCAAAAAAATGTTTTGGTATGTTGCGAAAACCTTGCTATGTATTTGTTGTTCAATATTTTTGTGAAACGGGTACAGAGGCCTTTTGTCAGGTATTGCTATACCTTTAGCTTCTGTACCTTTCTTGGTGTAATTCAAGAAAAATAAAGAATCTCAATCTGAATCTGAAAACCATAAGAAACTAGCGCCCCACAGCGGTGAAGCGCTATGGTAGCGCGCATTCAAGCTTTGGTGACGTTGAAAGCGCAGTTTTCAAATCGGGGCCCCGCGCGCGGTAAACGATTGAAACCATGTGGGCGCTTCGGTGTTAAAGGGACACCAAAGAGCAAAACGATTTTTCTCGCCTTAGTGAAGTATTCTTCCACGATACCAAAAACACGCTTTCTGCGCGAAGACGCTTAATAAGCGAGAAAAGGCGCAAAAAGAAAGTACAGGTGGCGACGCCACCTTGGAATTCCCGCACCATTTGCCGTGACTTCGCATATATTTTGACGGCGCCTGCTTGGGCTTACGTAGTTCCTAATCGGTTAGATCGAAGTACATTGTCCTCTGAGGGGGTCAGAGACTTGACATAACGAGTTTGTGAAAATTTCGTTCGAGCCAGTGGCGCCAAAATACGTTAAATGCTCTTTGAAGTCTTTTACGTCACGAATTACAAAGTTCGGCGGCGAAATTAAAAAATGAAACATTGAACTTGGTTTTTCTCCTCTAATAATAAACCTATGGTGGTGAAATAAACTACACAAGAGTTCTCCCAGCACACTTTATCAATATAAACCAATTCATTGTTTCTCTTTAGTGTCCCTGTAAGCGCGTGTCCCCCTGAGAAAAAAGAAAAGGCATTCCTGATCTAAGCAGCCAGAACTGCCTTGAGCGCAGCCCCACAACAGAGCGAGAGGGGTGAGCAACAATCAATAGCCCTCGTCGCGTGCCGGTTGTGGTATTGTATGCGCACCCCGCAAATTTTCTGTGACACCGAAATGCTCGGTTTATTCGTCCAATGTCACGCGGGGCCTCGATATACGCCATACCAATGTTTCGCCATACTAGTGAAGATGTCGCGAGGTGCTGTCAACTCAGATTAGCATTCACGCTTGCTTCAAAACCAAATTAAAATAACTGAAAGCTAACGTCCGCCAGTTATAAACGGCCAGTAGTACCCTTGCACGCATACAGGACAATCAAACAATACAAACATCTCCAGGTTTCAATTTTGGTGTCAGGGTTCCTTTAACGTTTGTTTCATATCCAGTGTGTAGATTCATCGAATACTCATCGGCTGTTTGGAACTGTGTTGTAGAAACTAGTTCAGAACGTTGTATGAGACTCATTCGTCGCGCAGTGCAGATCGTCAAGAGCATTGCAATAACGCGATATATGAATATTTGTGTGTTTTCTTTTTGTTTTATTGTAAAGTTTTCATTTTTGTGTAAAATAAAATGCACATTCTAATAATCAAGATGGCTGCCATGCAAAGTCCGGGACCCCCCCTGTTGGTTTGCTGGATTTACGCCACTGTTGGAGTGGTCGTTATGGTCAGCCGTGCTCCGCCGCCGCCATATCGGACGGAGCCCGACCTAATCGCCAGCCTTGATATGAAGTTTCGTGATGTTCCGTTATATGAAGCGACCGTTGGCCGGCGTGTGCAGTTTTGCGGCATTTGCGTGTTGTGCACTCTTGTCGTCGTGATGGTTAACGGCACGCACAATTCGTACATCATGCAGCGGTGCACGGATACTTCCAGACCGAGTTCCGCAAGATCCTTTCATGATCCAAAAAACTATAGGTGAGTATGCGGTTTGCGTTCGCAGCCACACATATATACGCGTAGCTTCATTGCAGTTGGGCAACAGTTGTTTTTAAACATGGCTGAATGGACCTTTTTTTACGGTGCTTCTGCGCATGCGCACCGGAAATACTTCGACGGCGCCGCCCCGAAACATTTTGGTGGCGCACGGCCTCCGAAACCTGCCGGCGCGCAGTCTCGGAGGCCATGGTAACAAAGGAACGCACAAGCTCTCACGCTGTCGCGTCGACGGAAAGCCACCATATTTGCTTTTGGCTCTCGCCGATAGGGGCGCTCTACCTGTCGTGAAAAAGGTCCATTGTGAAGAGCACGATGTTGCAGTTATATCGTTGTACCAAGAAGCAGCGAAAATAGAGCACAAAAAAAGATCTATAGATCTTTTTTCGTGGGTGCCGCCATATTGCCTCGCGGGCAGCGCCGTCTCTGGTCTGGCAACCCACTGGCATGTGCGAAAGCTCCGTGTTTGTATGGAAGGTATACGCGTGGCTGCAGTTGCAGCCGGTTTTTTTTCACTCTGGCGCACTGAATTTCGTATCAAACGATGCGGTATACGTAGGAAAATGAATCTGTAGAGACGTCCTGAACAGTTGATCCGTTCAGGGTGGTCATGATGTTCATATAACGGCGACAAGAACGTGTCGCAAGTGGTCGATGCATATATTTGTCGACATTGTCTGTTGGAAAACCACGTGAATATTCGACTTGTTCTAGGCAGGGCGAACAAAGTGCCCCCACCCTGTTGCAGATACAATGAATTTTTTTCTTGGACTGTAGTCTTTTAGTTTTTCATTCACGGTGTGTTTTATGCTGTGGCACCCACTACCGCTCGTACATGCGTTGTGCGCGAGCACGCAGGCCTCGAATTCGTCGCGGCGCGGGACGGCATGTTTGTTGCTCTCGAACAGTTGCCTATCTTGTTTCTCGAACTTTAAGTGACCGCTTATTACTCGCTCAATTATTGGCCACCATTGTGGACGAAGTTAGAGCAGTTTACAGGGGGATTTGCTGGTACATAGAAAAAACGATGCTGATGGATGACATGCCGTCGCGCTTCTTTTTCTTTTCTATTAAGAGTCGTGATATTTGATTGGATTAGGCGGCGATAAGATAAAGATGGTTAGAGTTTCTTCTGCCGGTGAGGCTCGAAGCGCGCCCGGGCTCGAGCCTTTAATCGGCATGGATGTAATTCGCGTTTTCTTTTTTTTTTGTAACCTCATCTACCAGATGTACTGTTCTTGCTAAGTTGTTGCTGTCGTTCGCAAAGCTAAGTAGCACAATTGACATTTCACTAAACACTAGACAAGCGTAACAACGTGATTTTTGTATCGCGCTTAGAAGTGAATTAATCATGTTGTATATCATTGCGCGACTTGTCGGACACGGTTTCTTGACCACGCAAAACTTTGTCTTCCCTGGGGTAGTTGGTGTACACACGAAGTGACAGAACTCTTTTTTTTTTTTTTACTATTCGGTTTTCATATGGCTCATCGTATACGATACACCCCGCTGTCTTACGGGAGTTGTAACCTCACGACAAACATCTCGCCACATCCTTTTCATGTAGCATTCAGTGAATGTTCGGTTTACAAGGCTGGTACGGAGAACAAATTAAATGCATGGCGCCGGTTACCCACTGGGAAGTGAGGGATTTCTCGTCCGTGCTAATACCGGTAAACATCAAGTGCAGCGATCACCGCGCAGAGCCAAGCTACGAAGCTAATTCTTAGACCAAACACATCATATTAAAATACAATAATAAAAGAAGCGAAAATAACTGAGGTCCTACTCGAGTGGTTACTTTGATGTTTTGCACTATACCGGACAGGGCCGTACTGGACCGCTTATGTTTGTTCGCAAATCTGGCCATATCCGATTGACATTTGACTGCATGGACACTGGGACTCCGAATATACTGCGGCACTTGCCGATTTAGAACCTGTAACGGTAACACAAGCGATGTACCTTGAAGAGTGCGCACAACCGAAAACACCCCGCGCTTGGTGATACATGTCCGCATACTTATTCAGACAGCAGTTTCCTTTTTTCAGTAGTGTTAGAACGACTAAATACGGCACAATGGTTTCCCGTTGACCTTTCGCTGGCTGGCATCACAATAAAAGATAACAAACCCGCAGGCGACCTAAACACGCAAAAATTGTTCGAAAGCGCCATTCATCCAAGCACCGGCCCGCACACTCCGCGCCGTCGTGCACGAGCCAGAAAGGAGGAAACGCTGGTTGCCAGTCCGGTCGTCCTCGCCCGATGCAACGGTCCATAGACAAGTAATAATAAGTTTATATTCAAGCCCTTTTGCTTTTCTCATTTTCTCTGTGTACAGCGGATGATCTCTCAATCGCGGTGAATTTTTTTTTTCCTTGTAAGAGCATCCTCGTGCTGTGAAACACTTCTGTGCTTCATCGCTAAGAGCTGTCGAATACTATGATTTATTTTGTTACAGAACACTTCTACGCGAGGTCGCTTGCGTTCTGCTTCTACAAAGCCTCATTGGTTGTGTGGGGCCTAACGCTGACTTTACTAAAAGGTAGTCAATGAACGACACATATTTAACTTCATAATTCATGGCACGACAACTTGGTCATCCGTACATCAGTGTTCCGGTTTTTCACTGGTCAGCTGAGCCGAAATCACCGGGCCCAACGGGGCCAGGCATACTTTGTCCGCGCTGAGAAGTCACCGGAAGTAGAATCCACACCATGTATTTTTTTTTCTTTATGGCCACTCTTTGACATATTATGTACCACATACAAAGACTGCACAAAGCACACATACACCAAAAGGCCTGACATTATGTTGTCGCCATTACGTCGTACAGAAATGCCTCCGTCACGCTGGCCCGACGGTTCAGTAAAGAAACTTTAATACAGACAGAAGTCGACACCGTGACGACACTCAGGAACACACTTCTTTAATGGGGTACGGGAGACACAAATTTTCGCTTGTCGTTTTCTTGCGTCGAATGAAAGGCCAAGCCATCAAGAGCCTAGAAAATGCACTTCTAAGCGTGAGTGAATCCTGAAAAAGTTATGTTTTTAAAGCTAGTTTCGCCTGCTACTACACCCTGACGTAACAACGCGGTGTGAGCTCCTCGTCACGTGCTCGGCCGCTCCGCACCATGGCTCGGTTGGTGATGCACAAGCGGACATTTTGAAAGTTTTGGTCCCTGACGTCTTCACAACTAGCCAGACTGCTGCGTGAAGGTCGCCAGAATCAGTACTTCAGCCTGACGTCAAGCTAGTGTCGGTGTCGAAAGGTGCGCCATGAGAAAGTTGACTCTAATATCAAAATAAAATATTATTAGAATTCGCTCATCTTCACACTTGCTCAGAGCCGTCTCTGTATACAGTATGCCAGAGTAAACTTGCCTTCGAAAAATGGTGTCAGTACCCCTTTAAGTTCCTCAATACACCGCACCATAGATTGGCGAGAAGTGCATGCGGGCTGGCTGGGCATCCGGGTAGCAATGGTAGCCCGGTATTCTGCAGCACCATAAGCAGTGGAGGCCTATAAGCATAAGCGCAGGCATACGTAAAGCATACGCTAAACTCAGCCCGATTTCTGCCAGTCCGCTTGCCGCATTCTCAACCAACTCAATATATACTGTAAAAACTGCGCGAAAAACGCGGACAAAGGGATAAACGGACGACACAAGCGCATACTAACAACTGAAAGTTTACTGAAAAACACAGAATATGAAGAGCAAATAAACCACGTGTGCAAGGTTAAACAACAGACAGTTACAAGTGCGCATCGAGATACGCAATCTCCGCCTCGTGCAACGCCACAGATGGCCTGGCAACACAACTATCTCCAGCTTTGAAGATCAAATACGCTTCAACAATCTCACTTATAGTACGTTCCTTGTGTCTTGCTAGAACTTTCGTTCCGCGGAAAAGCGGGCTGCACTTACAATCGCGACAGTGTAAAGACAGATTTGTAGAAGGCTGTCCTTTCATCGACAACCTGTGGTCATTCATCTCTGATTAAGACAGCGGCGGTCTGCCCGATATAACTGTTTCCACAGGAGAGAGAAACAGAATATACCACACCTTTGCAACATTCCGATAGGCCGTGCCTGTGTTTAACGCCGCACTCAAACCACTTTGGAGATGCACCCTCCGCGTTTCTTTCGACAGCCCCTCAACTCCTGCCTAACTTATTCCTCGCCGAAAATACCACGTGTACTCCGTACTTCGCGCCAACCTTCTAGAGGTGGTGCGAGACACCATGCAGGTAGGGGATGCTGACCAGTGCATTCTTATCCGGATCACTCGCAACAGGGGATGAACCTTTTCGCTCGGACTTCAGGTAGCGCAAAATCTTTTCACAAGGCGGGCCAAAACAGGCCCAGGGAAGCGGGCGTCCCTAAGCCGCCCCACCTGCCTGTTGAAGCTTTCCGCAAGAAGGTGTGGGCATGTTTTCTTGAAGGCTGCGGTCAAACATGAAACAGCCACCCCGTTTTTCACTAGCTTAGAATGGCTGGAACGAAAATCCAAAATTGGCTTTTCGGAACGTGGTGAATAAATCCAGCAAACATGGGAGCCACCGAACCGAATGACCAAATCAAGAAACTGCATAGCACCCTCTTTGGGAACCTCAATAGTGAAGTTTAGACCACACCCTTTTTCCTTGAAAAGTTTCAGAGCGTCCACTTTAGCCCCAACACATCGACAGGAATCTACGAGAACAAGGTAATCATCAACATACCTAAATGTTCTTACAGCAATATCCATTAGGTCGGGTTCAATTCCCCTGTCCACTCTGCTCAAATAAATTTCGCTTAATACCGGGGCAACGCTGGACCCAATACAGACACCAGACTTCTGAGTGTAGACATTTCACCCCAACCAATCACAGTGGACCGTAAGTACAAGTCTAACAGTTCCAGACCTGCCGCTGTCTTAATCAGAGATTGAATGACCACAGGTTGTCGATGAAAGGACAGCCTTCTACAAATCTGTCTTTACACAAGTCGCGATTGTAAGTGCAGCCCGCTTTTCCGCGGAACGAAAGTTCTAGCAAGACACAAGGAACGTACTATACGTGAGATTGTTGAGGCGTATTTTATCTTCAAAGCTGGAGATAGTTGTGTGCCAGGCCATCTGTGGCGTTGCACGAGGCGGAGATTGCGTATCTCGATGCGCACTTGTAACTGTCTTTTGTTAACCTCGCACACGTGGTTTTATTTGCTCTTCATATTCTGCGTTTTTTAATGCGAAGCATTTCTTAGCGAACTTCTGCGACTTTGAGCGAATCTATCTATCTATATATCTATCTATCTATATCTATCTATCTATCTATCTATCTATCTATCTATCTATCTATCTATCTATCTATCTATCTATCTATCTATCTATCCGCCTACGATTTTGTGCTCTCCTGGCCGTTTCGTCAGTCGGAAGTATACCAAAATTGGTGTGTCATAACCTGGCCTTATTACGAACATAAATGACAGGTCATATCATGAAAGTCATGACACGCATGTCATGAACAGCATGATTTACATTCCACGGCCTTTGGGCTCCCTGGCCGTTCCGTTAATCGGACGTATACCAAAATTGGTGTGTCATAACATGGCCTTATCACGAACATAAATGACAGGTCATATCATGAAAATCATGACACGCATGTCATGAACAACATGATTTACATTCCACGGCTTTTGCGCTGTTGCGGCCGTTCCGTTAATTTCATATATACCCAAAATTGGTACGGCGTGACAACAGTTCATGACGAACATAATGACAGGTCCTAACATGCAAATCATGACGCGCATGTCATGTGCAGCATGATTTACATGACATGGTCTCGGGGCGCTCGCGGCCGTTTAAATGAAGGGATACATACGAAAACTGGTATGACGAGAAATTTCTGTATGACGAACATAACTGACACGTGGTAACATGAAAATCATGATATGCATGTCATGTATGACATGATTTACATGCCACGCTCATGGCGCACTCGCGGCCGTTTCGCTAGATTGATATACACCAAAATTGGTATTGTGCGGCGTGACTTTATGAGAACATGAATAACAGGTGGTAGCACGAAAACCATGACATCCATGACATGTATGTCATGATTTACATGCCACAGTACGGAAAGCAGAGCTAGTTGGTACGAATTCGTACCATGTACCCCGTGTTTTTGATGACACAGCCATATTATTTCAGAATGGCGATCAAACAGCTAGAGAGGTAGCCGAAGCGTTTTTTCATTTCACGGTTTAAAGATAAGTGCATAAGCCACCATCTTTATCCCTGTCGGATAAGGAAATAGATTTGCTGGTCTCAGGGCTATGACTGGGAAAGTGAGAATTTTTGTCTTTTTGAATTTTTTTTGTTTTTGCTGTCGGACGGAGTCACTGCGCATGACCAATTGTTTGTTTGTATGTATATATGTGTGTTTCCGAAAAAATAAACGTCAGTTGAAAGTGAGCGCCTGTATCGTCTCTCTTGCCTGCTTGCCTGTGTCCCGTATTTTTTGCGCTATTGCACTATAAAGAATTACATGCCACGCTCATGGTGCATTCGCGTCCGTTCGCTTGCGTAATATACACCAAAATTGGTTTTACGCGACACGACTGTATGACGAACGTAAGTGAGGACGTGGTAACATGAAAATCATGAGATGCAAGTCATGTACGACCTGATTTACATGACATGCTCATGACGCACTCGTGCAGTTCGCTAGCTTGTTATACACCAAGATTGGTATTGCGCGACGCGACTGCATGACGATCGTAAATTAGAGGTGGTAACATGGAAATCAGACATGCAGGTTAGTATGTCATGATTTGCATTCCGCGCTCATGGTGCATTCCCGGCCGTTCGCTAGATTGATATGCACCAAAATTGGTATTGCGCGATGTGACTGTATGAAGAACATGGAATAACAGGTGGTAACATGAAAACTATGACATGCCTGCCATGTATGGGATGATTTACATGCTCTACTCATGGTGCATTCGCGGCCATTTCGCTCCTTTGATATACACCAAAATTGGTATTGCGCGATGTGACTGTATGACGAACATAAATGAGAGGTCTTAACATGCGAATCATGTTATGCATGTCATGTACGGTATGATTTACATGCCACTGTCATGGTGCACTTCCGGCCGTTTTGTTAACGTGATATATACCAAAATTGGTACGGCACGACACGAGTGCGTGATGAACATAAGCGACAGGTCATGCATTTATATACCAGAATATGCGCTTCATTGGCATGGTGTACACTAGATTGTGCGTGCATGCGTGCATGGCAAACGTGCGATATATGGTGGACTATATGCCATGGCATGAATGATTTCATTTGGCTCAAAGACAAACAAGGCGATGTATGCAGCTCTTTGCTGGCTGCTTCGCATTACATCGATTCCCACAATGCGTGGATCTGCCGAATTTTCAATAAACTTTCAGTTGTTAGTATGCGCTTGTGTCGTCCGTTTCTCCCTTTGTCCACGTTTTTCGCGCAGTTTTTACAGTATGCATTACCAACTCGCCCAACAGTCTGTTCTTCCAACTCAATATATTCAGTAAAACTTCTTTTGGGCCTAGTTGGTTCATAATCCTAGAGGTACATTTACAGCGCAAACGTAAAGACGCACCACGGCGCGTCTTTACGTTTGCGCTATAAATGTACCTCAATATATTCAATTCTTCATGCTCTGTACCTTTTGCGCTGTATTGTTGTATTGCGTTATGGTCGTTACCGACCATAACGCACTGCGCTGGCTTTCGTCACTTAAAAACTTATCGGGTCGCCTTGGTCGCTGGGTGCTTCGCTTGCAGGAGTACGATTTCGATGTCACCTACAGGTCTGGAAAGAAGCACCAAGACGCCGATGCCTTATCACGCTGCCCTCTGCCCAGCGAAGATAACCAACCATCGTCGCTCTAAAACGACACCGCCTTTCCAGTCGCAACGCTAAGTTGGCTATTATCCGGCACCCCATCCGTCCTCGTTTCGCACCAACGCGTCGACCCTTACTGCCGCACTATTGTTGAACGCATACAACGGCTATTGCAATTTTTCTAGTATTCTGTACCCACTCCTGCGATATGCGTATCAAGGCTGCAGTATGTTAAAATACATAAGAAAGAAAGAAATAACGGGAACAGCCAGCAGGGCAAGAAAACCTGTGGAAGCCACGACTGCGTTTGCAGAAGACTCGCAGCCTTTGAGTAGGGCTGCGGCTTTCACAGCTCTGGTCACCGCTGCCTTGGCCGTCTTCATCGACAGGGGGCAGGACGAGTTGAATGCCTTGTCGAAGCAGGCAATCTCCGAGGGATTTTTACTGAAACAAACATCAGAGAAAATTTGTGGCGAGGTTCCTTGTTGCGGACTGTCGCAATGTGCAAGGCATTTAATAGAGGGAGGCTCGGCGGAAAGTAACTCCCTATTAATTGTTTGTAATATTTAACCAATTTTGATGAAACAAAAAGCGTTTTGTTTATTACAGTCGGAGAACTGTTATGTATTGCAAAAAATTCGCGTAAGCACCACCGCTATTCACAAATCTTTTTATAAAAGATTGGAGGTGTTTGCCGCACACTTCTGCAAACGTTCCTCGGAGTTCGCAGAAACTCTAACAACGAGATTCCAATTCCGCAATCGACTTTCCGCATTTGGTATTGGAACTGTAGATCGTACAGACACCGACTGGCAAATCTGGCAAATCGACTGGCACAGCAAGATCGACAGGTTGGAGCGCCTTCAGAAACGAGCTAGAAGATGACGACGCAATAGCTGACATCGACGCCTGGCTTACAAAGGTTCCGGATACCGCTCCGCCGTGCACCAAAGTCATGTAACTTAACGAGGACAACCCGCAATAGACTCCCATTTACTACACCTCTGGGAGGCCAGAAGAGCCTTGCTAAAGGGATGGAAAAGGAAAAAAACGCAACAAAAACTCGGAAAGAGAATTTCCTTATTGACAGAGCTGTCGCAACAGTATGCTGAACAACTAGCAAGACACAAATGGCGCGACTCTACGATAATCTCCAAGGTACGCTCAAGCACCAAGCAGACGTAGCGCCTGTAGCGCGCTTCCTCGACGAGGGCTCACCAGACGCAGCAGCGGCAGCGCATCCGTAGACTAACACACAACTACGACGCCTCGGAGGAAGACTTACTGCCTGAACTACGCACAAGCTCCGCGGCCCCGTCCAATCAGCGACAGTCCCACCACCGCACAAAAAATATGAAGGAATAGCCAACGCTGACTTTGACAGGCCTTCACACCAGCAGAGCTCCAAGCAGCGTTTCTAAGCTCAAGAAAAAACTGAGTCCGGGCAAAGACAGTATAGTGAACAAGCACCTCCGACAGCTATCCAATCAGGCTTTTGAACTGCGATCCTACGCTACTCCAACGAGTGCTGGGGAAAGGAAAACTTCCTGCCGTGCGGGAAGCATTTCGCGGGTGATCAGGATACCTAAGCCCAATAACCCATAGCTGTTGAGAACTAAGGCCCATTTTCCCTGACTTCGTGCGTTGGAAAGCTGTTTGAGCGTATGATACTGACAGGCTCACGTCACACCTTGAAGACAACGGGTACTACCCAAACAACATGATCGGATCCGCCAGCTTCTTTCTACGCAGACGTCCTCTTACTCCCTGAAGAAGATCTAGTTGACCACCTGGCAAGAACAGCAAGTCGTGCGTCCTTGCCATCGGTGTCAAGAGCGCCTTCGACAATGTAGCGATAAAGCCATGCTACAGGATCTCGAAGACACCGGCTGCGATTCAAAGACCTATCGCTATGTTCGAACTTTCTCACCGTCGTACGGCTACGGCGGGAATATCCAACCTACGGAGTAACAAATTTGAGCTGCCGAACAGGGGCACACCTCAAGGCTCTGTCGTGTCACCACTTCTATTTAACGTACCCCGGCTTCCTCGAAACATGCCGGGCCTGCGTCACGCCCCCTATGCTAACAATACTACGCTGTGGACGCGGCGCAAGAGGACAGGAGAGCAAGAAAGCTGCCTTCAGGAAGCGGTTCCACGTCATCGAGAAATACCTTTACAGATGCTGCCTCTGTTGCGCACCTGAGAAAATGGAATTCACTCGTACACAAGGCCCGCACGAGTGGAAGACCTCCAACCTGTGAAGCACCAGATCCGTGCGTCACCCTCCACGGGGTGCAAATACTGAAGGTCGCCCTCGCTTCGAGTACTCGGCTGCAGCTGCACCGCGACGGATCAGGGGCCGCCACGCTTCCTCGACTCAACACACGATTTTCCAACTCACGCACCTCGTAAGGGGATTCGCCAACCGACGTAGTGTCTGAAGGATCAAGATACCCTAGGAGTCGTGCAAGCTCTTCTAAACAGCATAATCACTTACGGAACCCCGTACCTCGCTTTCAAGTACATCTAAAGTCGACAAGCTGAATGTGCTCATCCGCAATCTACGCAGCACGTCATGGGGCTACCTCCTATGGACGTCGACCACCAGACTCCCTAGAAGGGGGGTACACAACACCTGGCAAGAGCTAGTAGAAGCACAACGGACCGGTCAATTCGAGAGACGAGGATCACGTCGACAGGCAGATCGGTCCTTGCGCGCCTGGGCTATGGGGAGCGACACCTGTGAGGCGGACCGCAAAGTGAAGGTACGCCCATACCTCCGAGACTCACTGAGCATCGCTCAAGTGCCGCGTAATGGCATCCCGAGTACTCATCGGAAACGACGGATCGCTCGAGGCGACACGATCCGAAGACGACACCAGCACGACTCAGACGCTCGCTACGTCGATCGGGCTAATACCCCAGCACAACGCAGGAGGAAAGGAGCTGGCATCTGCCACCGTCAGGAAGCGGAGCTCCGAGGCAGCGGAAGAAGCGGCGATCGCCCTCGCCTCAACGACAAGCACGGACGCGCTCGTAGTCTTCACAGACTCCCAATCTGCTGTCCGCGATTACACGCGAGGCCGAATCTCAATCGAGCACTGAAAATTCCGAGTAAGAGTAGCACGGCGCTTCCTTACACTTGCGTAGTGTGGGTGCCGGGGCACGAGGGACTCGAGGGAAACGAAGCGGCTCACACCGCGGCCCGCGGTCACGTGAACCGGGCCTCCTTTACCGCCTCACTCGAACCGCAGTTAGCCAGCGCTGCAGCAGAAGTGGAGGCCGTACCACCGACGTATAACGCCATACTGCAACACCATTGCCGAGCTCGCAGGGTGTACCTGCCACCTCACCCAAGCTGACTAAGGAAGAAACCACACGTTCCGAAGACTTTAAAGCAACTCGTACACGCACGGTATCAACCACACCGCATCTACCACGCCTCATGCAGCACTGCCCGATATGCGACGTTCCCGACACACTGGCACGCCTAATACTCGAGTGCCCGGGGCGCCACCAAGATGCCGATAGCAAGCCCGCAACGACCGCACGCATCGACCTCTTCGCCGAGACGTGGAGGTCAAGATCTCCCACGGACCTAGAAGACCAACGAGGACTCGTCGCCAGGGCCCGGGAGGCGATCGCGGCCAAAGGATTCCTGGCTGAGAGGCCCTCCCACCTAGGGTGACCCCGAGCTTACGAGCTGGGGAACACTGCTTCGGCAAATTAGAAGTTTATTTCATCACCATCATTGCTAAATTCGCTCCTCGAATTCATCAATACGCTTTTCGTGTTGTGTGATGAGCTTTCACTCTATCCCACTCCATTACGAACAAGTCGCTGGGCTTGTTCCTATTGCGTTATCTGAGCTTACGGTGCCATTCCGAGGGACCAGCGCAAATAAGCACACCGATAATAGGTCATGAAACGTACTCTTCTGTCCCCGTTTTTACGTTATCCCTGCCAAAATGTCTCCAACAGGGCCCCGCTTTGCTTCGATGTGGACCTTGTCGAGGGTTGCATACAATGTCCATTGAGTGGCAACGCGCACGATCGTATGCGTGTTTTCTTTGTACAGCTCTATCTGATTTTCATCTTGCCTTTCTAGCAGGCTCTTGACCCAGTATAATACAACAACCAATCAAAGAGAGACAGAGAAATTAGGCAAAGGCGGGGAAGTAAACCAGAATTGAAACATCCGGTCTGCTACGCTACACTAGGGAGCAGGTACAATAAAGATGGAAAGGGGAGCGGAATTAAAGAAGAGCAGCCGCGCAAAAACAAAAAACAGACAGGAAACATAAAGGAAATGTGAGAAGCGGGAGTACTACAATCTGCCCAATAGTCCACTTCCACGCAGCCTCACTACCTTTATCTTTTTCTTTCGTCTCTCTGTCTCCTTGACCCATGTAAGTGTTTCTTAACTCAAAGGAATGTATATTGAAATGGCGTTCAATTCCGGGGCTGTGAAAACATTGAGTGCGATGGGCCGAAACTCACTTGCAGCGAGGCGTCGGGACAGGTGACTTCCCGGCATCTTGTGGATTGGACGTTGGCATCAACGCTCTTGCGCACTCTTCCAACTTCTCCCTGCTTAAGCACTTGATGGCGTCGTGAGATTCTGCGAGTTGTATTGCAAAGAGGCAAACAAAAAAAAAAACATTTACGCGTGGCTTGATGAAGATGGTGGAGATGGTGACAACATGATAACAGCACCAGCAACCGCGACAAGAGCAAGGGTGACAACAATGTACTCCCTCAGCGCCGCAACATGATATATAGCTCCGTTTACGGCGGAGCTATATATCTGTGCCGTTGTAGTAGTAGTGGTAGCGTCAAGCAGGTCACGTGACCAGAGGGGGACGAATAAAGAACTATAAGTGACACGAAATGACGATGATGATGCTCAAAATGATGACGAATATCAAGATGATGATGACGATAATAATGATACATGTATATCGCTAGACAATCTTGTGGTTGATATCAATAACAAAAGAGTAAAGAACCAAATGATAATTGCTGTAGGACACGCCGCTGCGCTTTTGGCCTGTGTAATTTCTTTAGCCCAGTCATATAATGCTGTTTTTGGTCGAATCACGAGTAAACCAGTCCAAAATGTGTACAAACTATAGCGAAAAAGGAAAAAACGTTCTGACGAAGAAAAAAGTCGCACGATCACCTGTGCTTTTGTTAAAGGAGCGGTGACACAAAATTCGGACACAATTTGACTGTTGCATCACACTTATGGGTGCATATAGGGGCCATCCATACAATATCAGCCACAAGTACAGCTTAAAAGTATTGTGAGTTTTGAAGTTCGTGAAAGTGCCGAATCGGAAATAGAAGCAAAAGCGATGATGTCATCGAGCGGGGCCGTTTTGTAAACAACGTACGTCACGAGTTTGACCGGGTTACCGGAGGCGTGTACGAGACGGACAACGCTGGTGGCGACACCTGATGATGCACAGCCTAACCAGAGACCTACAAAATAGCACTGCAGCGACTTGCCCGCTTACTGACGCTGGGTAAAGCATTAGCAGTGAGATAATTAGCTGCTCACAATATTCTCATTGCTTTCTTTTTTTTTGCGACAAGAACAACAACGCGACGGAGAAAACAGAAAAAAAAAGTTATTGTAGTTGGGCAAAACGCCACAAGATGTTGCTACCGGCTCCGCGGATGCTGCTACATGCTGCAGCTGTCAACAGCTCCGGTAACCAGGTATCCGCAAACGTTAGGAAGTCTAAAGACAAAACTAAAGCTCTCTACTGCAGGGATTGTATTGCGTAGTGGACAGATAAGGGCTTCGGCGTTCCGACGTGCGTATACGTGGCATTGGTATGCCTTGAAAACGCAGCGTTGCCCAATCTAAATACGAGTCAGTAAAGCGTACATCACGTCACTTGCATGTTACACATAAACACTGTTACAGAGAGACAATGTAGCGATTTCACTGCTTCCTTCGTCACTTCTCAACCTGCTACTTTACAAATGACCGAAGCGAAAATGTTTCAACACGTCTAATGCAGCGGCTTCTTCAAGGCTCATGGAAAACGTCGCCTCAGTTGGACGACAACGACAAGAACAAAATCGTAGCCACCGGCGAGATTCGCGAAGTGATACGAGCTTTTCTGACTGATTTTTACGCAACTTCCAGCTCTTTCGTCCATCGCCGCACTAGATCAGCAACGTTGTTCGACGATTCAAGAAACAAGCACCAGCAACGCTCAATGCAGCAGACGAACAGCAGCGCTGACAACATGGCAGAAGCTGGCCAGTGATATCACTGGCTCTCGCGGTCACCGATTTGTGACCGCAATGAAGTTCCTGTCTGTCGAAAATGCGTACAGCTTAATTTGCACATCCATCCATCCATCCATCCATCCATCCATCCATACATACATACAATGATTGTGATAGTATTTGTGAACGAGTAGGCCGACTACGTCACGGGGGGATAGATATTCTTCAAATATTCTGACCATTTGTGACAACTCAGAATGCAACCCCGGGCCTTACACTAAGACTACTAATAAATCGTACACGTATCTGAAGGCTATCAGGACTTGGATTCCTCCTGGTAACCGCTGCTGTGAGACTGTCTCGTTTTGCTTCAACCACGCCGACCCACAAAGGCGCGATGCATGACCCAACAGACACACCCTTGTTCGGAATGTAAACATAATAATTTACTTGTACATAAGTGCATTCAAGATAAAATCGCACCTCATTGAAGAAATCTAAATCTAAACATAATAATTTAGCTGTACATAAGTGCATTCCAGATAAAATTACACTTAAATGGGGAAATTTCACAAGCTTAACAGTGCTTGCTTTTGAAAATAATTATCACCCATGCCCTAAATTTTTTAATGATCTTTATTATTCGCTCCCAAATAACGCGCCGTTGAAATCCATCAGTGAAAGTATTGAGCTCCAGTGTTGCCAGACCATCTTCTTTTTACTTGCTGCAACAGGCGAAAGTTAAATAAATGGAAAAGGCTGTGCCCCAACATTGCGAAAAAGCAGTGTACGCGTTGGTATTTATTGATATGCATAAAAAATATTAGTTATTCCTACTTGAAAGCGAACGTTTAGTTAGTATATCCAAGGTAGTCTCGCAGCCACACTTCTGACACACCCCTTTACCTTACTGAGGCGGTCATTTGCAAAGGAAGGTTGAAGGAAGCTTTTTAGAATACGCTGACCCCCTCAAGGAGCTCCTTAAGATAAACACCATGAAGGGATCCTCACGTAAGGTAAGGAAATGGCCTGTGGTAAGGAGCGTTTCAGAATACGGGCCTAAGAAATTTCCAGTGACAACGTAGCCGCAGCAAGCACAGCAACGGGTTAATTGACAAAACATGGCAGAGACCTTCAACCAGCAGTGGGCGTAACCCAGTGGATGATTATGATGATAAAACACTTCACTTAAGTGAAGTTCGTGACCATATTTTCTGTGTTTTCTTTTTTTTTTCCCCTTCCACTTCATATTGATACCACAGCCGCCGCAGCGCGGCTGCATGAAAGACGAGGAAGACGACGTCGCTTCTCTGTTTGTTGCAGGACTGCCGCCATCTTGTCCGCTCTGCGCTGTTTTAACTATTTAATAAATAGTTACTAAGCTACCCGTAACAATATGCACCCACCTTTCAGTGAGTTAACATCGCAGACAATGTTGCGCATCTCCTCGTATCCTCTCTCCTGGATCCTGCGGTCACCAGTCACCGCTTCAGAGCAATTGTCCAGATGTTGGTGACACGGTAGCTTTCCTTTGATGAGGCTTCAATTTAAAAAAGATTGCGAAGCGACAGATTAGAATCCTGCACAGCTTTCCCAGGGTAGCCATTCTCGCGATGTCGATAGAAAATTTTCGCCCCACTCTCATCAAATTCGTATGAGCGATCGACTTACTGATTCATTGAAATATGATAAGCGAACTTTGGTCAGTGTACAGCATTAAACGTCACCACACACGACGTACGGAAGCTCGTTGTTAGGCCTGCAAGTGGATATTTACGCACTATAAAAATCCGCTATATGACACACACAAACACACACATATATAAAAGAAGGAAGGGAATTTTCGGGGGCTTGTTTCATTGTTTGACAGAACCTTAACGAAAACCAGCAGATAATGAAGCCAAGGGTGGTATAGGGGACGTTAATTGTACTCCTTTAAATGTATTGTTATAATTGTGATACAGATGTGAAGGAAGCAAAGTGGACGAAAAGATAACTTACCGCCGTATGCTGAAATAATAATATCAAACAGCCACACAATACCTGCAACCTCTCTTGAGCCCCTCCTCGTCGTAATCGCCTTCTGGGGTAGGCTTAAACTCCTCCCGCCATAAAAAGCCCATATAATTTATGTAGCAATCCGTCACCCAGCTCGGCTCACATCTGTCAACAGCTGAAAAAAAAATGACGAGAAATAGAGCCTCCTGTTTCTGGATACCTACTCAGCAGTCAGATAATAATATCTGATTGCTCATGCACATTTGTGCTTCAGGAATGTCTTGAAATAAAAGGGCCTGCTGTCTTCGGCTAGAGTGATCAGCTTTCATATTAAAGTGGGTAGGTTACTGTAATCGTATGTACGTGTGTACAATAAGTACATTAATGTGTATGTATGTATGTATGTATGTAGGTTTATGTATGTATGTATGTATGTATGTATGATGTATTATGTATGTATGTCTGTATGTATGTATGTATGTATGGATGGATGGATGGATGGATGGATGGAGGGATGTGGATGGTGATGGATGGATGGATGGATGGTGGATGGAGGATGGATGATGATGGATGTGCAAATTAAGCTGTACGCATTTTCGACAGACAGGAACTTCATTGAAACACTTGCTCATGTTGGGGTTCTGTCTGCGTGGGCTCGGCAGTAGTTGCAAGAAGGCCACCTGCCACACCGCCCCCTCCTCACCCAAGCGTCACGCCAGTACTTGCCTCCCATCCAAGCCACACTGCGCTCCCTCTTCCCCCAAGGGTGATGCTGCACGGGTTCGCACCCTTCAAGACGAAACCTGCCGACGCCCATGTCTATGTATGCCGTCTTTTTCCGATAACCTGAAATTATCGTTACGTACTCAAAACATATCCTTATATGTAGCACTAACCTTGCCCTGTAGCCGTCGACAAGGAGATGATCAATAAGCACGCCACTGACGACCGCCGCAGTTTCTTTCCGTGCAAAGGTGCGTCTTGACTCCATGCTCGCCGGGTGCGTAGTCGCTCACAGCAGCTTTGAATCTCGGGGGAAAAGCGTATACGCCGCCCTTCTGCAGACTCTGCAGAGATACGGACGCAACTGTGAGCAGCGAATACGGGGCCGGTTTCAAAGGTCGTGAACCGATTGCAGTGTTATCGTGTCAGTCATATGCATGCACTGAAGCTCGTTGCCGAATGTGCGAGGTAATGCAATTTTACTTTAACATTTTGTAGTTAGTCGGGAATATCACGCCGCCAACGCCCTTCCTTGCCCACACATCCACGTCATTCTTTCACGACACAACATAGCGGCGTAATGTCGGAAATTGTGGTGACGGGAGGGAAGGAAGAGTGCTGTTTCCCCGGTACTGCTTATAAACATGTTTTTCGACGCAAGAACTCAAAAATGAAAGGAAGCACTCAGAGGATTAGAGGAAAGAAAACGAGAAACTTATTTTTAAGTTGCTTTGCAAGAGTCATTGCACTCATACATTGGTGTCAAGACATCACTTGGAAAACTGCATGCCCTGAACGTTAGACAGTTGTTATAGTGCAAATTCAGGACAAGCACAAAAGGTACACGATGCAAAAGCAAGAGTGATGTTGCTGCGATGTAAGGGCAAGAGTGATGTTGCTGCTATACACAGACTTCCGGCTAAACCACGCAAAACACGTGGCACCATTATACGCTTTGCACGCCTAGAACTTCGCGACACTTGGCTTGCAAATAAGAACAACTAAAGGACCACAGACACATTTTTTTTTTGTGAGAACATAACACGGCTATCACGCACCGTCCTATCAAAGACAAAGGAGTGGGCCCAGATTTCAGGATACGCTTACGTATGGCACTCAAACGGAAATGTTCTGGTGCACAGAAAGAGCGGTGACCGTGCTGTGGTCATACGCAGTGAGGATGACCTTGTCACTCTTGTGGCCTTGAAGTGATAGCGTGAGAAGTGATGGCTAAAGGGGTATCGGGTTCATTAAACCAAGATGGCGACCCTGCAGTTCAACTTTTCTCGTGATGTCGCAACTTTAAAGAACCAGTGTCCTCTTTCTATTTTCCATCTGAATGTAAGGAGTTTAAAAATAAATTTGATGATGTTATATTATACCTATCCGATCTGAAACACCGCTTGACGTATTTTGCTTTAGTGAAACATGGCTTACATCAGAGGATGAATCTGTTCTAATTTCCGGATATGACTGTGTGTCTACACATCGAACGAAGAAGCGTGATGGCGGCATTGCTATTTATGTACGTTCTGATTTGTCATATAGTACAATTCCTCATCTTAAAGCTGTTAATGATTCTATGAATGTATTGGTATTCAGGGCATGAAAACATTGATTGCACTTGTCTATCGTCCACCTTCAGGGTCACTCAGCGTGTTTTTGGAATTTACTGAAAAATATTTGAAATAGGCACTCAACTCAAACTTGATACAACCTTAATAGGCGACTTTATCATAGACGCTTGTCCGACCAATCTTGATTTTAAGCGTTTTCAAGAAATTTTTTAATCATCATCATCATCATCAGCCTGTCTACGCCCACTGCAGGGCAAAGGCCTCTCCCATGTTCCGCCAATCAACCCGGTCCTGTGCTTTCTGCTGCCACGTTATACCTACAAACTTCTTAATCTCATCTACCCACCTAATTTTCTGTCTCCCCCTCACGCGTTTGCCATCTCTTGGAATCCAGTCAGTTACCCTTAATGACCACCGGTTATCCTGCCGACGTGCTAAGTGCCCGGCCCATATCCATTTCTTCTTCTTGATTTCACTACTATGATGTCCTTAACCCCCGTTTGTTCCCTGGCCCACTCTGCTCTCTTCCTGTCTCTTAAGGTTACACCTATCATTCTCCTTTCCATCGCTCGCTGCGTCGTCCTCAATTTAAGTTGAACCCTCTTTGTAAGCCTCCAGGTTTCTGATCCGTAGGTAAGTACCGGTAAGATGCAGCTGTTATATACCTTCCTCTTGAGAGATAGTGGTAGATTACCATTCATGGTTTGATAATGCTTGCCGAATGAGTTCCATCCCATCCTTATTCTTCTAGTTATTTCACTCTCGTGGTATGGCTCCGCAGTTACTACCTATCCTAAGTAGACGTACTCCTTTACAACTTCCAGTGTCTCGCCACCTATCGCAAAGCGCTGTTCTCTGGCAAGATTGTTCCACATTACTTTAGTTTTATGCATATTAATTTTCAGACCTACTCTTCTACTTTCCGTATCCAGTTCAGTAATCATGAGCTGTAATTCGTCTCCCTCGTTACTCATCAATGCAATGTCACCGGCGAATCGCAGGTTACTGAGATACTCTCCATTAACTGTTATCCCTAATTCTTCCCAATCTAGGGCCCTGAAAACCTCCTGTAAACACGCGGTGAATAGCATTGGAGAGATCGTGTCTCCCTGCCATACGCCCTTCTTTATTGGGATTCTGTCGCTTTCTTTATGGAGGACTATAGTGGCTGTGGATCCGCTGTAGATTTCTTCCATTATGTTTATATAGGCTTCGTCGATGCCCTGATTCCGCAGTCCCTGCATGACTGCTGATGTCTCCACCGAATCAAATGCCTTCTCGTAATCTATGAAGGCTATGTATAGGGGTTGGTTGCATTCCGCGCATTTCTCTATCACCTGATTGATAGTATGAATATGGTCTATTGTTGAGAAGCCTGTACGAAATCCTGCCTGGTCCCTTGGTTGATTGAACTCTAATGTCGTATTAATTCTGTTAGCAATTACTTTTGTAAATAGCTTGTAGACAACGGACAGTAAGCTGATAGGCCTGTAATTTTTCAGGTTCTTGACGTCCCCTTTCTTATGGATCAAGATGATGTTGGCATTCTTCCAAGATTCTGGTATCCTCCCCGTCGAGAGACACTTTGTATACAGGGTGGCCAGTTTCTCTAACATAATCTCTCCACCGTCCTTCAACAGGTCTGCTGTTACCTTTTTTTTTTTTGCGACATAGACTTGCCCTTAAGGCATAATATTTGTTTTGTATATTTGTGTTAAATGTGCGCCGTTAGGCCGGTGTTGTGTATGAAGTGAAGAAGTGTCTTGTGGAATGTGTTGTCATGTATCCATCGGTCATAACTGTTTGTGTCACTGTAGCGAAGACCAGCTTGCAGGAGATGACGGTAGCGTTCCGACTGTAATCCTTGGCATGTCCATATAAGGTGGTATGCATCTGCTTGTATCACCGGAACAGAACAGTACGGGCATGTAGAACCAACTGGTAAATGCGACCAGTTCCATGTTGAAATAACAGCCGGTGTAAGGGCCACCCCTGCCCGAAGCCTCCTAAGCACAACTTCCTCCGCCCTAGTAAGGTGAAGGGGGAGAGAGCAGACACACGGTGGGATAAGAGCGCGTGTATCCTGCCGGAGAACATTTTTACGGGCACGGAGTGTATTTAGGGGTTGAGGTGGAAGGGGAATAGATGGGAGGTCTGTATTAGGAGGGCAGTGTGCCTGTTGGTCAGCAGCAATATTGTGAGGGTTCGCAGCATGGCCTTGAATCCAGTGTACCCTGATGCAAGTGGCTGTATTACCTGATCCTCACCAGCTGCTTTGCCTCTTTGCATTCACTTTAGGGCTTTCTTTACTTCTCCTGTCAAGACTGGTGGGATGTCAGATTCCTCTGGGCTATGGCTGCTTCTTACGTTATCATCATGACTGTCTCGGCTGCTGTACAGATCTCTGTAGAACTCTTCCGCTACCTCAACTATTCTATCCCTATTGGTTGTGACCTTGCCTTCCTTGTCCCTTAATGCATACATCTGATTTTTGCCTATGCACAGTTTTGTCTTCATAGCTTTGAGGCTTCTTCCGTTCTTTAGAGCATGCTCAATTCTCTCCATATTATGCTTTCTTATATCGGCTACTTTACGCCTATTGATTAACTTCGAAAGCTCCGCCACCTCTATTTTGTCTGTTGCATTTTTAATCATACGGGTGTGCAAATGTCATTGGCGGGCCCACACGAATTACACCTACAACACAGACAACGCTTGACCTTTGTGTAACAGGTTTTCCTACGGAACATACAGAGCAGGGGTCCTGATGTGTGGTCTTAGCTATCACTTACCGATATTGGCCTCGAGGAGTTACGGAGTCGCCCTCTATCGGACGCGCCTCGATTGCGTGCTAGGCAGGATACCACCGGCGCGCTCCCCATAGGTTTTGCTGTCCGCGCTCTACAAAAACACCTCGCGGAAGCCCTCCAGGGCATTTCTGTACGTACTTTTGAAAGGAACTGTGTCTTTACTGTCAAAATAATCATTTTCGACGAACTGAAAGCACAAGATAGTCTACAGTCGCTGTCTCTTTGCAGAAAACCGAGCACCCGCTTCACGCTGTCACCGCGTTGGAGACCAATGAACCGGCTTCTTGCGTGAAAGGTAGTCACTCGCTCAGTGCACACTATGTGAAATATCTCGTTAGAGTAGACTGCCTGCATAACCAAACGGAGCATAACAGAAAGAAGCCTCAAGCCAGCGAACGCACGGGTTCGCGACGACTGACGGTGCCTCTGCATGCATGAGCGTCTGCATGTATGTTCATACTGAAGGTTTCGCTTTTGCTACGTGCGCGTTTTGGCACCGCGCTGTGAACTTTAGGCCGAAAAATATGAGAATTTGTGAGTAAACAAACAACTACTGTTGCGCGGACGCTATCAGAGCAGTTCAATAACAATTTCCTTGCGGCTTCGGTGCGCATGGCAACTTTGTGATCTGCCGTCCCGACGATTCAGTGTTTTTTTATTTTATTTTTCGGTCTAAATTCGGGTACGTTTCAATGTCATTTGACAAGTTGTCTCGCACTGCGTATTGATCGGTCTTCTCAGCGGGCAAATGCCGCTGCTTCTGTTTCTTTATTCAACGCATTCGTTTCGTTTGGTGCTCACACAAAACGTGAGCAAATGCGACGCCTTTTTTTTTAATGCTCCTTAATTATCGTTCCGTTTGCATTCCAGTGAACTTGCCGCTCTCTGTCATCAACAAATTCATAGACCAAAGCTTCACCACTTCGAGATTGCTGGTGGAAGGAGAACCAGTCTACGAGACCGAGCATGTAGTAGCATGCAACGCCCAGGAAAGAAAGAAAATACAGTAACGTTTGCCGGACTTGTTCTGCAAACGTCGGCTGTGAAATAGGACCCACATAAACTTGAAATAGCGGTGAAAAAATAGAAGGTATTGCAGCAACCAGCAGCCGCAAAACAGGATAGTAATTATTTAGCGAGTACCCCAGCAATTTTGGCAGCAGTATCGTGTCTAACGCCAACAGGGTGGCATCTTTCCCACGTAAATAAATGAGGCTCCAAGAAAATACATGGGTTTGGCCGGTGGGCCGATAATCGGTGGGCCGATCACGGAGGCAATTTATGTAGCTTATGAAGCAATGCATGCCTCATCAAATGGGAAGATTGCCCGTCGGCGTCCCGCGTCGGCGGCGTCAACACGAGTGATGCAAAAAATAATCGTCACGTGATGGTGTCACCAATGACGTCATCATGACGTCACAGATCGCCAAAATATGTAGCGTCATCATGACGTCACATAATGTGGCGTCACATGATGACGTATTCACACGTCATGGTCGCTTTGCATTGCCTCCGTGATCGGTCACGGAGGCCGTGCAAAACCGCTTTAGGTGCAGAACGCTTTTGAATGGGTGCACGGGAGAATCAGTACATCGACTGACAAGAAGAAGATGGCTTTCGCCTTCTAGTCATCTTTAACGAATGCATGAAGGACCCTGTGCGTTTTTTGATTCAACGTATCTAAACAATGACTTGCGCATCTGCAGCCGATTTTGTGGACGCTGAGCACGGGGCTGACGATCAAGAAGTCGCATTGGAGTGTTCTGAGATGGCATCCCACGTGGTAAAAGGTAGCGCTTTTACCATCCTGTGGCAAATAAGCATCATTTGCCGGCGGGAAGCGCGCGCGAGCCATCGTCTCAGTGCGCGCTGTCTGCTACTCACCGAGCATTGCAGGCCCGACGCAGTAACGAAAGTCTTCGTCGCGGAAGTGCTCGTTGCACACAAGACTCGTAGCGGATGGCTACTTGCCGGTTCTTAGCTTTACAACCCATGCTTCACGCTGTTTCTTGTCCCGCGGTTACCAGTGCAGGCTGACACTGGGCTCTTTTGCGTAAGCGCGGCACTGCGGCACCGAGCGGTAGAGCCCCATGTTCGTCGCCTTCGGAGGCGGCCACTTTATTACAATGGTTTCAATTGAGTAGAAAATGACAGAAAACTTCCGAATTTGAACAGACCGCAGCGCATGTGGGACTTGAAACTCGTTTTCAAAGCGCGCGGCAGTGCGCCACAAGCAGCCGACGCGGCCGCTGAGACCACGTGATCGTGCCAAGCACGTCACGCCGACGGTGGCGCCGGCGTTTCCAGTGGTGGGCCTCGAGGCCAATATTGTCTATTGCCTCCTAAAGTGCCTTGTCAAATAACACGAAAACTACAAAAGGTTAATTCCGAACAAAGCGTAAAAATATTGTAGAATTGACCTCTTGCTATCGGTGGGACGAGGTTACTGCGAATAACGAACGAAACACAGCTTACGAGGCTTCATCCACCTTTGCGCTCTTATACGACGATGCTTTCCCTTTGTGAAGCTCAAAAAAAAACACAAGAAAGCAAGAAAGCCTTGGATATCACGTGAGCTCTATAAAAGAATTAAATCACGCAACAGGCTCTTCAAACTTTTCTAAAAACTAGAAGCGAAGATGATTTCCGGGGTTAAAATCTGAACAAAATAAACTAAACTCTGATATTAACGCGCCAAACAAAAATATATGAATAAGTTCACTGCAGTATCGGGAAGTTCAAATCAAGTGGAAGGCGATCAATGAGGTAATGAACAGAGCTTCTATAGCAAATAAAGTTAAACTTCAACAAAGCGGTTTATCAGATGTCCAGATTGCAAATGCATTCAATACTCATTTTACAGACGTGGCTCATCTTCTCAACCCAATGTATCAGTCACTCAATCGGAATATATGTCAAATCGGGGTTCTACTCTGTTCTTGGTGGCCACCGATGAGCGGGAGGTGCAGAACATAATCTCATCGTTAAAAGACAGTTGCGCTGCTGGTGCTGATGATGTAAAGGTGAAGCCGCTGAAATCCGTTCGCAAATATGTGAGCATACCTCTTGCACATATGTGTAATTAGTTCTTTAGACTGGCGTGTTCCCAGATAAAATGAAGCTGGCCCGAGTGACCGTTATTCATAAAGGTGGCCCAGTTAATGATATGAATAACTATAGACCGATCTCCGTATTATCTGTTTTCGCGAAAATTGCCGAACACGTTATAAACAAAACATTGGGTGGCTTTTTAAACAAAACAAAATAATTGCACAAGAACAATATGGTTCCTGTAAAAATAAATCTCAGAAACAGCTTTACTTGAAATAAAAGGACAAATTCCTGAAAACATTGAAAACCGAATGCTAACCCTTGGTATATTTCTTGATTTTAGAAAAGCCTTCGATTGCGTGCAACATAACGTTATTTTCGAAAAACTACCTCACTCTGATATTCGTGACGTCACATTATCTTCAAAAAGTTATCTAACGACAAGAACACAGTACATGATAAACGGTGTTACTTCTGAAATTCAGTCTATCAAATACGGCGTACCCCAAGGCTCCGTTTAGGACCTGTTCTATTTTTGCTGTATATTAATGATATTGTTCAAGTACAGGGCTACTCTAACATTATACTATATGCCGATGACACCAACGTGTTCTTCTCAGGAAGGGAATTGCACAATATTTTGAACAAGCCAACACATGGCTGCAAAGATTAAATTTGTGGCTTAATACAAACAAACTTCATTAATGTAAGTAAACAAAACACTTTCTCTTTAAATCAAAAGGAACGAACACGCCTTCTCAACCTCAGCTACAATTTCAAAAATAAATATTGAACAGTCAAGCACAGCCAAACCTGGGAGTATTTCCACGAGAATATGTCCTGGTCACCACATATTGACTTTCTCAAAAATAGCATTGCCCGCGCTGTAGGTGCACTAAACAGATTGCGATATTTGCTACCAACAAGCGTGAAGCACCATATTTATAACGCACTAGTACATTCCCGTTTAACGTACTGTCTCTAGTTTGGCCGACCACTACTCAGTGTAATTTAGGTTCACTTCAAACACTTCAAAACCGCGCAATGCGTGCAATAGAAAACTTAGGACGTATGGCCAGCACCAAAACGTACTATTGCAATATAAAATATTTACAGTGTCCATACTCCATGCATATAAGCTATTAAGCTATATACATGCATATAAGCTATATAAGCACACATATAAGCTTGAGATTATGCGGCAATTTCAGAGCGACAAACATTCCTTTCAGAGTAAATACTGTGTAAAAACGACAGGCTATAATTTCAGAAATAGTTTTATACCTATACCACATAGAACAAATTACGGTGAACAAAAACTTGCGGTGCAAATTCCTAACCTCTTCAACGACTATGCCTTAACCACAGATCTCCTCAATTCTGGAATTACGAAGCAAGCATTTCAAAAAACGATATGAGAATTATTATTTTCGGAGGACTAAGCTAAAGTTAATGTATGAAGACTATGATTCCGCACCAATGTTATGGTTTTTTTCTTTGCTCGAGAGTTACCGTGCACCATTTCTTATATTTGTCCTTCTACCTTTTAGTGCTAAGTACCTGTCAAACTATAACATTGGTGTTTCTTTCGATTATTGCCTTTGATTTGATTAATTGCACATCTCATCTGTGTAAACCAAGTGTAGTTGATTGATTTTAATGTATGCTTTTGGTGGTGGTGGTGGTGGTGGTGGTGGTGGTGGTGGTGGTTAGCACGGCCCAGTCAGGCAATGTTTGCCTTTAGCCGTGTCCCCTTGGACAATTCTGTGTTGTTCTAAATAAACTAAGAAAGAAAGAAAGAGAAAGAAAGAAAGAAAGAAAGAAAGAAAGAAAGAAAGAAAGAAACAAAGTAAGAAAGAACGAACGAACGTAGCCCTGCAATTGTCCTTTGTCACGCACGCTTCGCAGAACACGGTATCTTCGCTTATTCTGTAGCCTGGTGAGTCAAGTTTCCACTGTCCAATCACACATACCTCTCTGCCTTTCTTTACGGCATGACTGAGAGGGCAGAACAGCAGCAGACATCCAGATCCCTAAAAGACCAGTAGGCGAGGATTCTTCCTATTAGCCGGCTCGAATCGCGTAGAACTAGTTTTTCCCCAGGCGGTGAACACCTTAACCCTTTCACTACCGAGTTCTTTTACCAAGAACGATACAAAATACGAATTTTTTTCTTCGCCGATTTTATTATATACGTGTCTTAAAACAACTAAACAACTATTTTATGGCGCTTTATTCGCAGAATACAAGCAAAATAATTTTTTTGAAAATATGCAGATTATTGGCCTCACTGCACTGCAACACGAAAGTGCTCTAACCTCTCGTGTCTTAGGTGCAGAAAATGTCTCTGAAGTTTTAAATAAGTGCAGATACAAGGAAGCCCGCGAAAAAAAAAACAGCTTTCGACGCGTCGGTGGGGGTTTTCTTTACACCTATCGTCGTCTATGTCGAAACGTTGGGAACGCGGTCTTCGTCCGATTCTGATGATTTAAAAAAAATATGCTGCTCTGTGCAGTCGCTCGTTCACTTGAAGGAGAACTGAAATTATTAATTCCACAGAACCTCGGCGAACAAGCGTTTACTTCTTTTAACATGAAAGTGTTTTATGCCGGGGTCCACCAAGATTTTCATGACGTATTTCCGTGACGGAAATACGTCAGCAAAATGAACGCCATCAAATGGCAAAGAAAAAAATTGTATAAGAAAAAACGCCAGGTCTGCGCGGAAAGCGCAGCACAGACACAGCGAAAGCTCGAAGAGCGGCATTTCTAGAGCCCGTTATAGACTCTCTTCTGGCTACTATACAAGTACGTTAGCAACGTACCCACTACGCCACAAATCATAATTTTTGTGAAGTTGGGAAGCACGCACCACAACAATTATCACTCTGCGGAGAAGCGAGGTACTATCTGTAAGGCATTATGTGCAGTTTCTTGATGCGACGGCTGATGGCGATGAAGAACTATGACTGAGCCTTTTGTAATGGGTTGGACGCTTTAAAGGACCCACTAGTTACGTAATTCGCATTGTATGACGCCCGGTCGTTATTTCACTCTTCCACCACGCTTTATAACATACGCTAACGTGAGAAGAAATAGAGAGGGAATCAACTTTATTGAGACCCTCAGGAAATGGATTATGGGAGCCTTATGGGCTTCCTTGGCAAACAACAGAAGTGCACTTGCGAGGAACCAACTTCGCTATAAATCATCATAATTTTTGTGAAGTATGGAAGCAGCCACTATGTAATTTTTCGTCATTCTGCGGAGAACCGTGGAACCCGCTAAACACGTATAAGGTATTATGATCACTTTGTTGATGCTGTGGCTGATGACGATGAAGAATTATGTCAGAAGCCTTTGTAATGGGTTGGAAGCATTCAACAACCCACTCGTTGCGCAATTCGCATTGTATGACGCCTGGTTACAGAATTCTCGTTGTGTGACGCCTGGTTGTTATTTTACTCTTCTACCACTCTGCATTACATATGTTAATGTGGTCCCTTCCCGACATGAAACCTGCATGCGGTATTCTTGCAAAGCAGTTTCAAGCACCGGCATGGCTCTGAGGTAGAACACTGGGCTCCCACGCAGAGGGCCCAGGTTCGAACCTCTTTTTTTTTAGTTTTTTTAAGCTTTTTAGCTTTTTAGCTTTTTTTCTTATTTCGCGCGATAGTGGTTACGGACACCGGCAGCGGCGGCGGACAACTACTAAGTTTTAACCCCATGGGCCAGACATAACAATGATAAGGACAGGTGACAGCAGCATCATGGTCTTGCAAAGCAGGGTATAGGTGAAAGCTCACGCCCGGTTCCTTCGCGTACGTATAGCGCACTGTGGCACGGAGCAGACAAGTACCAGGCCGCCGGTAACTTTCACTGCACTTTGCGGATTGTGTAGCCTAGATTCCGCAGACAAAAAGTGAGAGCAAAACAATGCTGTTCAAAAGAGAAAACGCCACGAAATCGCGGTTAAAAAAATCCCGCCATCTCCCCGTAAAGGGAACCCTGAGTAGTATGCGAAGCAACCATGAGTCGACTTAGATTTCTGTAAATGTTTTTTTTCTTCATCACTGTTCATAGTCCTTCTATTCGAGGTTCCGCTGATGTGTTATTCGTCATATATGACTTTAAGCTCAGGCGAACGTTTTCCCTTGAGTATAACGGCCTTGTGGTCCGTAAAGTATAAAGTTAATGGCTCTTGCTGCAAAGGTTGCAGCTTGAAGTTTGAGAATGCGATGTCATCGCACCCGTTTCGCTTTGGCTTCGCGAGCCTGCCGCTCCGATCGGCTGGGGCACTGGCTACGCCGACGCGACGCCGGGGAGACAGGCGCCGTTCATAAGTTGCTTCGCATCTAAGGGTACCTTGCATGTTATGGCGTAGTGGGTACCTTGCATGAATGACGATGATTTATGGCGAAGTGGGTACCTTGCGTGATTTATGGGTAGTGGGTACCTTGCATGATTTATACTAGAACACGCGCCGCAGTGGAGCGAGCGCTCTATCGCACGTCCATATGTCAGGCAAACATTCATTTCTGCACGCCATTCGCGAGCTCTCCACTCTGCGAAAACTTCGTTCTCTTCTTTCTTCCATATATCTTGTGGCACCATTTTCTCAGGCAAACATTCCTTTCCGCACACCATGCGCGAGCTCTCCTCTCGTGCCAGCACTTCATTCTCTTCTTTCTTTCATACATCTAGTTGTTCGCGGGGCACTGGCAGGGCTTAAAGTCTCCCTTCATAGGCAGGGGCGTAGCCAAGGGGGGGGGGGGGTTGGGGGGGGTCAAAACCCCCCGAAATTTTTCAGTTTTGCTTGCGTATATAGGCACGCACACGTACAAACGCACGCACGAACATACATAAAGTATGGTTGAACCCGCCCCCCCCCCCGAAAAAAATTTCTGGCTACGCCCCTGATTGGAAGGGGGGCCCTCAGAGGGCGGCGACCTATATACATACGTACACACATACATACGGCCCCTCCTTAAAATGGAAGGGTAACCGCTCCCCCCCCCCCCGAGCCCCCCCTGACTTTAAGCCCTGGGCACTGGTCACGCCGGGGGGACAGGCCTCGCTCATAAGCTGCTTCGCATCTAAAACGGCGCATTCAACCGTCCGCTTCCCTTTGCCAGTGCGAGGTGAGACCACGTGATCCAACCCTGCACGTCACAGCGATTGCAGTGCCCACGTCCAGTGGTGGGCATCGCGCCCAATATTCCTCGCACTGCATAGCACCTGCACGCACCTCGCGTTCGATATGAGCAACACGTGGAGGAAGCGTTGTCGGCTGCAAATCAAGCGGAAAGAGAGGGGAGCGGGGTTCTCTTCTCTCGCGCCCCTTCGTCATCTTGGAAAACAGGCACGCATTCCTGCTGCGTTGTAAACTATCGCAAAGGTTTTAAAATACCGAAGAGCCGAAAACTGCCCGTCAAGTTACGGAGCACGTGCGACAATGTAATAATAAACAACCAGGAGCCGCAGCAATCATAAGTGCATTGCGACTGATCGAGCTCGCCGATTACGTCAATTGCAATTGAAGTCGTGTCGCGTTGCCGAAGTGGGCGGAGTCACGACGACGGGCTACGCCTTCCCGTCCCTGTGACGGAAAAGGGTGGCGAGGCCGCGCGAAAATTTGAAACCAGCTGAAACGGATGTTCTAACCCCTGTAACTTCCTTATTATAGAACGTATTTGCAAAATTCTTGCGGCACCATGTTCACATAGCAAAATTGCGCATATTTCTCTTCAATACATTTTTGGATCTCTGGGTTGTTTACTGGCCCTTTAATAACATTCTGGAAAAAGTACCGTCAATTTTAAAAAGTGCAGCCAGATTTATCCTGTTTTTCATCGGAACATTCCATCTGCAAACTTGGCAGTCTGAGTTTGGCGCTGTAAATACGATGAGTATGAAGAACCTTCTATAACTCCAATACCTTAAATTATGACTATGAAAACTGCGCTACAGTTACTACGAAATACGAAGTTAAGGGGGAGACACGAAACAAAGTGGACACTACAAGCGCAAACTATCAACTGAATTTTATTGAACAAAACTTGAAGGTAAGAAGACATCCAGGAAAGGGAAAGATCAGTTTACGGAGAGGGTAGGGGGCGGCAACGTTGCTGCATTGTCTTCATGTGCTCCACGTGGGGTGATTGCGATGAGGTGAATGGGTGATTACGATTGCGAGAAGTGGCGAAGGCTCAAAGTCTTTTCCGAGTGTGCTGATTCATTTGCTATCTCTGGCTTCTGATGAATTCGATTTCCGCGGCGGTTAGTAGAATGGAGCTTGTACTGACGCATGCGCTTTCCTGGTCCGATATGTGGAAGGCTTCCCAAATTTCGCGTGTTGTCTTATTCTTTGATTTTGCCAGAACTGTCGTTTTTTCTAACATTGGGCGGCACCCACGCTCTCTGCAGTGCATGGAAAGGTTGCCTGTAATCGCCCTCTGCTGGCATGCATAGCGATGCTCTTTGAGCCGTTCATTGAGGCATCTTCCTGATTGTCCAATATATGCCTTGCCACATGTTAGTGTGATATTATATACGATTCCTATTTCACACTCAACGTATCTATTAGCATGACGTGTTCGGCATTCTTCTTTCTTCGCTTCGAGGTCGTTTACTTTTTGGCACATTCCTTCTAACTTGACTGGGGCTGCGAATACGACATTCAGCTCGTGCCTGGCTCCTATCTTCCTCAATTTGTGGAATGCGCGAAGAAAATAGGAGCCAGGCACGAGCTGAATGTCGTATTCTCAGCCCCCAGTCAAGTTAAAAGGAATATGCCAAAACGTAAAACGACCTCGAAGCGAAGAAAGAAGAATGCCGAACACGTCATGCTAACAGATACGTTGAATGTGAAATAGGAATCGTATATAATATTCCACTAACATGTGGCAAGGCATATATTGGACAATCAGGAAGGTGCCCCAATGAACGGCTCAAAGAGCATCGCTATGCATGCCAGCAGATGGCAATCACAGGCTACCTGTATCAATCAAAGAATCAAATAATAATTACAGAATAATCCTACACGCGAAATATGGAAGCCTTCCACATATCGGACCAGGAAAGCGCATGCGTCAGTACGAGCTCCATTCTACTAACCGCCGCGGAAATCGAATTCATCAGAAGCCAGAGATAGCAATTGAATCAGCACACTCGCAAAGAACTTTGAGCCTTCGCCACTTCTCGCAATCGTAATCACCCATTCACCCCATCGCAATCACCCCACGTGGAGCACATGAAGACAATGCAGCAAGATTGCCGCCCCACCCCCACCTTCTCCGAAAAACTGATCGTTCCCTTTCTGGATGTCTTCTTGCCTTCAAGTTTTGTTCAATAAAATTCAGTTGATAGTTTGCGCTTTGTAGTGTCCACTTCATTTCGTCTCTCCCCCCTAACTTCGTATTTCGTAGTAACTGTAGCGCAGTTTTTAGTCATGAAAAACCAACTAGCCCAATACCTCACTTTGCTCACCTTAAATTATCACTCATTAAACAAAGCATGTGGCTTACAAATCAAGGTAATTCGCAGAAGTCTTCAGGATAAGCCGAGTGCCAATTTTTCACTAAGAGTCATTTGTGGCTCTATGGGCCCCGCCATAGAGCACTGTTGATGTATATAGCGGAAACCGGTCTCTATCTGTATATTTAACAATTTATGCCGTTGGGAAAAGTCTCCAAATTAAAAAATAAGAGCCTTTTTGGAGAAGGCCAAGTTCAGTCGATTAATATTCATGGAACATTCAGCTGGTTGTCTATACAAGATTATGAATGACTACAAATTTATAGACTAGGTCTCGTTCCTTGCCCTCCTACTTTTCACGGCTTGGCCAGCGGAAAAAGAGGCGAAGTGGCCGTTTACTCCTCCCCTCCGGCCCGTCCAACTAAATACGCCTACGTAAACGGTGTAAGCCCAGATTTTCTTTGAAAGGATATGGGCGATTATAACCTTAAACTACCCCGCAGCCTTTCCATCCGTATAGGTCGTTGGCCGTTAATGATTGGTCGAAATTTTCTGAGTCGTGCTCACAACACTTGGTCGTACCCGATGCGACAAATTACGCGTAAGTTATCCGTCGTGCAATCAGCACTTATGCACTACTATGTGAAAAGAAATTTTCAATGCGGCATATTGTTGAACATTGCTTCTTCGCTATTGATCAAAATTTTCGGTGTGCCATAAAATCGCCTCCTTGTTACGCGACGTCACAATTCTGCGAAAACTCGCGGCATTAAAATGAACTGTTCACAATAAGCAGCGCATTACTATGCTGAACAATCACAACTTTTTTGGAATAGCCGAATAGTGTGTCATTTGCAAAATAATTCAAGAAGGCTGCCCTCAAATCACATTGGCAGCAGCGGCCGAGATGGATGCATATGCGCATAATAGATACCTTCTCTTGTAGTAAAGTGATGTTGAGCTGTTTCTGCGCGTAAACTACTCTCTGTGAACTCATCCTTGCTGAGAAAAAGGGAAAGAGGGAAATGAACATCATTAGGAACAGACACAAGCATTTGCTGGTGGGCTGTCTTCTTAGTCCAGAAAACCATAGACGCTGATCATCTCCCTGGTCATATAGATCAAGTTACGGGGCAAACTTGAAAGCTGGGCTTCCGAATGTGCTCCAGTCAACTACCTTATTTATCGCCTTGTTACAAGCCGCCGCGATCGCTGTAGGCTGCCATATGATAAACTAGGTGAAGCAGTTTAATCGTGGACTAAAAGCGGGAACATTTTTTAGATCTCATGGCTCGGCACAACTAAAACACTCGACACTTCTGAACACTTAACTCACGGCAGCTTGGATATGGAGCAACGGCTGTGGTATTTGTTTTCAAAGAAATAAATTAAATTCCTTGAAACAGGAAGAGTGTTTGATCGGTCCATAAAATGCTTACTGGTACCCACCCGAATTTGCGTCGCCGATTACGTAAATCTCAGGCCAGGCAGAAAAAAAGTAAATCATGACTGATTGATCTAATCTTATAGAGCCCCTGCTGAGCGGTAGCTTCCTCTGCAATACTGGAGCGCAAAGCGCGAAAGCGTCGCATAGGCAGCCCGACCGCAGAGAGCCATACAGTGCGTGGTCATGAGTACAGACCGGATTTTAGGCAAATGCCTATTTTGTTCCTTGCGCTCCTGTCGCGCCATTTTCATGTATGAGCATGAATTAGAGGTTAAGAAGGGTATTTATATCGTTTTTAGTGCCTATAAATGGCTATATTTGGCGTTCGTGCCTAAATTCTTACAAATGCCTATAAAAGCCTATTTTCAAAATTGGCGCTTATATAAATGCCATTTCGCCACAAGTTTCGCTCCCGGGGGCTGTTTGAGACCGTTATTCATGTTACCCCGTAACACTGATTGCTGGGAACTATGGGGTTCAACATAATCTTCTAGTTCAACCAACTTCCGGAAACAATCACTCGCAGCAGTGAAGTGGGACACGCCGACGAGCATTCGCCGTCGCGGTTACATTGCGCGAGCGGTTGGCGAATGCGAAACCGAGCAGAGCCTTCAGCGGAATGGAGAGTGAATAGCAAAAAAAAAAAAAAAAATGCGATGTGCACGCAGCTGTTGCTTTGTTTGTAATTTACTTTTTGAGGGGTTCACTGCAGTAGCGTAGCCAGACATTTTTTCCGGGGAAGGGGGGGGGGTCTTCAACCATACTTTCTGTATGTTCGTGCATGCGTTTTTATGTGTGCGTGTATATGCACACACGCAAAACTGAAATGTCCCGGGGTTGGGGGGGGGGGGGGAGGAGGGGGCGCTGCACCGTCCGCCTGGCTAACCAGTGGTTCACTGTCAGGGTAGAAATTGCCTCTATGTGATTCGACCCGGCAAACAGGAGGACTCCCTCCCTTGTGCTCTTTTAGCGATCTGGATCTCTGCTCTGCCCTTCTCATTCATGCCGAAAAGACACCCAGGGGTGTGTTGATTCGACAGTGGACAAGTGACTCACCCTGCATAACACGGGAAAGACCGTGTTCTGCGATCCGAGTGGAACCAAGTACAATATCACGGCTATGTTGAACTGCTGGCGCCTTTGTGCCATCTTAAGCAATTATATTTTTCATCTCATGTCGTAGATAGAGGTCGCGCACGTCTTCGTTTGAAATTATTTGCATTTATGTGAAAGTTTACTGTGCCTATATTTACGATATCGGAAGCCTAAAACGTTTTACCTGCCTATTTTTGGCGCCTAAAACAAGCTTTTTTAATGCCTAAAAATCTGGCCTCTAGTCATGAGACACGGAGGACAGTCCTCACAGCAGAATTGTAGGACACGCTTTATTATAAATTGCGTGATTGCTGCGTTCCAGCAAAACTTTGCCTCGCCTGTTAGTTTCCCAGTCTACAGCTGACAATGCCCACAATGACCACTGTCAAAAGTGGGGGGGGGGGGGGGAGGCTCAGCTTCCCTAACTTTTCTCAGCGGGGGCTAGCGCCCCCTTGCCCCCTCCTCCCGGTAGATACGGCTATGACCACAATCCAGTACTTCCTCGACCAGAATGAGTGCTTTGATGGGTTTTTTTATTTTTTACTGCAGCAGCTGTTCAAGCCAAGGAGAACACAGCAAAATGAATCGGGGTAGCTCAATTTCTCTGCCCGCAAACGCCTCTTTCAGCGTGGACGAGCTCAGCTCGTGTTCGGTAGAAAAAGGGTTCAAAAACAAACTATAAACTAAACAAAAGCCGCGTCCACGCCACATTTTTCTTCTTCTTTGCTCTTCACTCTCCTCTGACGGCTCTCCGCAATTTCGCATTCGCCAACCGCTGGCGCCATGTCAGCGCGGCGGCGTATTCTCGCCGGTGCGTCCCATTTAACTGTTGCTAGCCGTTTTTTCCGGGAGTTGGTTGAACTAGAGGAATAGGTAGAACCCCATAGAGTTCCGAACAGTCATTGTTGCACGGTAAAATGAATAACAGGCTCAATCTGCACCCGGAAGGGAAACTTGAGGCTAAACAGTGTTCATATAGGCGCCAATTTTGAAAATAGGCACTTATAGGCATATAGGCACGAACGCCAAAAGTAGGCATTTATAGGTGCTGTAAAAACTCTATAGAAGCCCTCCTTAGCATCTAATTCATGCTCATATATCAACATGGCGGGATAGGAGCGTAAGGAACAAATCAGGCATTTGCCTAAAATCCGGTGTCTAGAAATGAACCATGTATGACCGATGGGAAAGGCCTTCTTTCAAATGGCAACGTTAGAAGACATTTTCTTCAAGTTTCTCCGCCCGCCCCCATCTTCCCTCCCGCTGCAACCTACATGACAATTCCGGTCCATGGGGTATTAAATTTCCGGAAAGCGACCCACTAGCTCAAGTGCGCTTGAGACCAGTAGCTTACAATATTGCATATCCATAGAATCTTGGCACAGCTGCCGGCCTTGCGTATTGGATTTTCTGGGCTCGTGTTCTCAAAACCTTCCGGCAGTTTGAGAGGCTGCTGCTTTAAATCGCTCAAACGAGATTCTAACGAATAACGCATCACCGGTACTCACGCCAAATATTATAGAAAAAGCATTTACCTAACAAAGCTTATCTTGGCCTACTGTATCTCTCTTGCTGGAATCTTTATTGCATATTTTTAAAATCATAATTTATTTGTTAACACAACTACTCTATGAGCTGCACCTTTTGCATTCCACTTACTAAATAGACATCTGCATCGTTTTCCCGTCTGCTAGTTGCAATATTTCTTTCTTAACGTGGTACCAAAATAAATTTTTGTGCTTTATTCTTGCTTTTGTAAACTGTCTACGTCATGTCTACTGTTTACGTATTTACATTCCACTTGCGTTAAGTCATTGTGATGTTGTGGAAAAATACAAAATAGTCTGAGCGTACAGGAACATGCAGTAACAGCACTTCTACTCGCGACTTAGGGAAATAGCAAAATTGAGATTGTATTACAACATATAAGGAAACATGTTAAAGATGTTACGAAGGGGATGCGAGGAATATTATATGCGAAATATTCACTCTTTGTCATGAGCATCCATACGAGTCGTCTTGAGGTACTTACCACAGGCACTGAATTTTAAGTTGCCTGACCTTAACAGGAATATTTGCAATGCTGCATGTTTAAATCTCAAACTTTTAGTGGTGTCGTCCACATTATGTTTCTACGTCCTTACTGCGATTGTGTGATATGGAACAGTGTTTCCATTTTCGTTTCGTTCTTACCCATAAATTTCGTGCCATTATAAAATACCAAAAAACCAGAGTTATTTATTGGCAGTATGCACTGTAAACCTCTTCACACCCATAAGGGTGTTTCGATCACTGAAACATCCTTCGTACACCCTTATTTCTGACTATTTTTAACGGTATAAATACGACAAACACCCTTTGCACACCTTTATTTCAAATAAGGGCGCATGAAGGGCATATGTTCAAATATAACTGGTAGGGTGTGGGGGTGTTTCTTGAAATGTGTTTATTCTCATTTAGTCACTTTTTGCATCAGTCCTCTGTGTGGGCAATTAAATGTGCGGTGTATGCTGAAATCGGATTGAATGCCACAATGACCTTCTCCCCGTTCGCCACTGATTTCTCTCTTGACAGTAGAACTATGGCAGACTTGTGGAAGTCATTTTGCTTGTGTTCTTGCGTGTGCATTGCCCGCAGTGGTGGCTACATGGTTGAGCGTCGGCATCGAATGCGGCAGGTGCCGGGTTCGGTTCTCAGTGCCGACCGGAAACTCACCGGTTTTTTCTAAGGGGTAGAGGAGTACGCCGACCTGGCGCTCGGTTGTTCATGGGTACTCATCTCGAAAGGTGGCCTCATAATGTTCTGCAAAGGCCCCTGGGCGCTCCTTAACCCACCACAGCCTTGGTAAAATAGTTGAGCATCCGCCGCTGCGGTGGGTGGCAGAGAATTGCTGCCGCCGGGTACCTACCGGTAAAATAGGTCTGTGTCAGCGCTTGTCTGTGTTGCTTCTCTTGTGTGTCCCCGTGTACAATATCGCGCTGTTACTATTTCATAATGAGGTACAAGCGCACTTCCGGCCTGGTGCTCGGCCAAACGAAGTACATAGTCGCTTGGGAGAGCACCCGCCCTGTGGAAATAGGCGGCATGGGACCGCCAGACAAAAATAAGGTCATCCTCTTTTTCTTTTAAAGGGTGTTAGCGCGTATACTTAAACACCCCGTTCCATTTTTTGCCATAAGGGTGTAGTTTTCATATTACACCTTGAAAATTTATTCATAAAGGGTGTAAGTCCGTGAAGTATGCCCATGCAAAGGGTGCAATCCTGCTTGTTATGCCCTTTCCGTGGGGTGTATGGTTGTGAGTAATAGACACCAAAAACACCTGTATGCGTGTAATACGGTTTACGTGTAGTGCGAATAGGGTGGTGTACTGCTACGCTTTGTGCCACAAATAAAACGTCTTTAGGCTGTACATGTTTTCCCCAAAAATAATATCGCTAAAGGGCTCGACGTCATTGAATACTTTGCTGATGAACGCTTTAGCCCAGCGAATAAGTAGAATGTGAAAGGTTGCTGCAACTTCATGTATTCTCCGCATGCACGATGCATCACAAGGGATGTCGCTACCAGCGTATTGCTCCTGCCCACCTGTCGAAGGATGTGATATTGCGAAAACGGTAATTTGTTTACGGACAAGGTTAAACTCCTCAGAGGTATTCGCCCCATCGTGCAGAGGCTCTGCTTGCCGACCCGCTAGCTGGTCGGTAAGCAGGGCAGTATAATGCACATCAGTTAGAACGGTAACAAGTAAAAACCGCTGACAGCACAGCTTATGAAAAGCTTTCCTGCTGGGCAGCTGGAGAAACTATAATGATTTGTTTCAGAGTGAACATATTGTACTTTCCACAAGAAATACAAATATTTGGGGTACTAACTAACATTTTGTTGCAATGCGACAATGTTTGTAGAAGCTAAAAATTTACAGGTGTGAATTTTGGTGCATGCGCGTTTACTGCTACATTATACATGCATTAAAATAGGAAATTTGCAAAGGCACTTAAGTTTCTTAAACTAGAAATGGAATGTATCTTATTGGATACACTGTGCCAGTAGTATCTTGTAAGTGTATTTCAAATACTTATTACTCGAGTATCTTGTATCGTATCATGATACAATCGCAAAGTAGGACCTTTAAGGCTCATCCTCACTCCTAGATAAAGTTTGAATTCTCAAAAACCTGTTTTCGGGACGTGTTCCTATGGAGTCGTACTTCATCATCTGATTTTATAAAATTCACTGAACCAACATTATCGAAGATTTCATTCATCGTTTGCGAAACACAAGGTCTCACCTCTCTTTATTATATGAAGCACAACGCGATTCATATTTCGTGTATATAACTTTTGTTGACTTGTTTTTAAGGCTGCTCTTTTTTTATACATGACAAAATTATTGCCTATGTACGAACGTAAGTACCATGAATTTATTTCCACGCACAATGCGAGTATTTCCTATTCATGCAACGGCAGTCTATAGCCATCATTACACAAAACAGACGTAGGCAAGCACTGCCTGCAGTCAGATGCCAATACAGACAGTTGACTCCCCTCCAGCAAGAGGACGCCACGATGAGTGCGAAGTCTTAAAGGTCAATTGTGTGCACTTGAGAGCAGCTTCAAGTGCCAGAGTCGGCAGCGAATATAGATTTGTTTGTTTCATAGAACGCGCGCGGCTTAAAATAGTAGCTGCGACTATCTGCAGCCATGTCACAACCAAACTGGCATGCATAGTTCCCAAAATAGCGTGCTACGCTGTTCTGCGCTGGCAGCGTCACTGTGAGAGAGATCAACAACCATTGAAAGATGTTGAAAACTTGTTGAAAGTTCCAGTTGTCGAAGCGCTGCCCAGTGATAACGTGTCGTGCGAGCGTGCAACCAATGGTGCTGTACAATTTCACCAGCCGTTGATATCATAGATGGTTTTATTCGGCAGTCCCAGCAAACGGGTGTAAACGAACCAATGCATCTAATTTAGACCAAATATTTCCATTCCGTCGCTCCCTTAAGTGTGCGCGCAATTCGGTGTATCTTTCTTTTTCGTTATGTCTCTCTTCTCGCCCCTTGACTTCTCTCAGGTCAGGATAACAAAGCGTACGTGCGTCTACTTGACCTTTCGACATTTTCTTGGTTCTCTCTCTCTTTGTCGTTGGAACTTTCTCTGTTTTATTATATTTTTAATGGCATGATATAAGGAGATATTGGCGCTCAAATGAGGCGCCGGCTACTCCTTATAGCTCTCAACTGGGTTGAAAAAAATGTACAGGGTCCGAAAATTGCACATAAAACAGCGTTCTCCCGTTAATGTATTTCTTGTAATGTAATGTAATGTAATGTAATGTAATGTATTTCTTGGTCATTTTTTTCTTTTCCTCGAATTTTAGCACGACATGTTATCTTGCAAAATTGTATTTGCTCCCACTCCTGTAAAAACCCCTCTTGGGGTTGACAGTATTAATAAAGAAACAAACAAAACCCCCAACATAATAAATACTCTTGACATACAATACACAATTTCAATAAAACCATGACACTCAAATATGATGTCTCGAAAATTAAAACAGTAACGTCCTCTTATATGAAGATCTAAAGTAAACAGTTGGCACATTCTTCATGTAGGTGAGTTATCACGCACAGACATAACATAAATATCAAGACAACATAATCAACGGTCGCACATATACATATACTATGACGTTATAACAGCACAATATTAAATGCGTTAACAACTGTCGATAATGCCGTTGTCTGCTAGAAAAAATTGAAAGCTTTTAAAGCGCACTTCTGCAAGGCTCCTATTGGCCACGGGCCCAAAAGTTTCGGACCACAGACACTCAGTTCAAAGTATCTCTCTTCGTCACAGTGTTTCCAAATGCCTCTCGCACCCAGTATCTGCCGTACTTTTAGGTTTTCACACCTTCATCAACATTTGGCCTTCAAATAACATCATTCGTCGCTTTCACCCTTGCCACGCATAAAAAAACTCACAGCTACAGGTCGAGGCTATCATCCCCTGTCGGTGTATAAGTCACCTGCTACTCTTTAGCACTTAAAGGGGTCGAGCATAGGACGTACAGGCTCCAAAAATTACGCATAAAACAGAGTTCTCCCACTAACGCCAGAACATAACGAATACGCAGCACACGCAATGTGCGTTACGTGTGCGAAAAACTGTGTGTGCAAATGCATGTGCGAAAACTGCGTTGGAGTCTGCTGTTTATTTTTTCCCCACTAAAATCGCCTTCGCGCCAAGCTTTACCTCCTACGACGCTCTGCCGTACCAGAATCGCCGCATCAGCGGCCGAGTAACTACAACTGCTTCTACACTCCGTGAACGAAAAAAAAAATGAAGAAACACTAAAAGAACAGAAATATTGTCAAGGTGTGCGTTTTATTTTTTTAGAATCCTTACCGAAGCGTCGGAGTCTCTCGTCCAACCGGTGTACATCCAATAAGCGATGCGCAGATTGCCGAGACACTCACCTCGGCGGCTGAGTTTCGTTTGTCCTTCCTCTCTTCCTCACACACTCTCTCCTCGCGGCCCCGCCCCGGCTCCGCCGCCGAGTCGTAACCGCGCAACTGCCAGGAACGACGCGGCCAGGCCCCCCGCACACGACGGGTGTGGGCCAGATGGCGCTACGCGCTACCCTTCGTTTACGTAACGAGCACAACACTGCGAAGGGTTCGACACCCCGCGCGTCGCTCGCAGCTGCGACGTTGTAAACACAGCCGCCGAGGCAATCGCGAAGTTAATCTAACCTAGACGTCGCGGTTTCCCTCTCGCCATGTGAGGAGGGACGGAAAGAGTAACCGGTGAGAGGGAGCGCGGCGAGGACGAAATCCGTGGGCGCCAGTAAGAAAACAAACGTTTCAGTTACTGCTTGGGACGCGCTCCACTCGTAGCGTCCCGGCAATGCTGTCGTACACCGCTCGCACTCTCGCGACATAAACTCATCGCATCACATATGTATAAATGCATGAGTAAGCGAAGGAAACGTTCATGTTTTCTTCATCGCCTTGTACCTGAAGGCAGGTTACGCACTTGATCACTTTGTAGCTTTAAGATGCTTTTGGTGTTACCTATCTATACGTAATGAACTGTAACTATCACCAAAAGTTTCCACGACGTGAGAAACTTGTATAATTACCCTTCTTTATCTTATCATCTTCACTGATTACTCTTTTTCTGCCCCGTCCCCATTACAGAGTAGTAGGACCTCGCCAACGATAGCCGAGTTCCAGATTTCTGCCTTTCTGAAAATAGAGCTTTCCATTCTCGAAGATCACTAGTCAGTTTCAGACGACAACATCCACAGTCAGGCACGGAGAGTGACCATGAATCATTTTGATCTCACTTTACGATAAGAATGCGATAAACATGCGCACGAGTGGTCTTTGAACTAGTCTGAACCGCTTATTGGGCTGTTCTCTCAAGTGAGTGTCGGTGGTAGTTTGTAGAACGCTAGGCTGCCCTCTTTTTTTTGTTCGCGACATACCATCGCCCAGGGCACTAGAGGAGGCAATGAGGCTCAGTGTGTACCTGCGCGCTTGACACATCGATGGAAAGGGACGGCTTTACCTGCACTGTGGCGCAGGGCGCGAGATGTTCACAAAACCACGTGATCCTTTCTTATTCCCGTAATCAAGGTCACATGGCACATATTCCCTACACATTACTGTACATCAATTTATATCAAGTCAAACGTGAATGAGCAAATAGTTGAAACAACAGCGCACTAGTCAGTCGAATATTTATCTTCATTACCTACAGGAGGCCCCAATTCAGTTTACACTATGGGACTTCCTTCTGTATATCTTTATTCCGTACTATTTATTGTGAAAGAAGAAAAATTGATTGATTGATTGATGATGATTGATTGATTGATTGATTGATTGATTGATTGATTGATTGATTGATGATTGATTGATTGATTGATTGTACAAAACTACGCCCCCTAAATGGGAAAGCCGAGATACTTCTGCCGTGAAGCACTTGTGTGTAGACGCAAGAAACGACTGATGAAGCAAACGAAATAAGAAATAAAGAATGTAACTATACATAACGTGATAGAGAAATCAATGACGGATTAAGTGCAGAAATCAAAGGAATGATGAACGGGGCGGAATTTGCCTGAGATCACGGATCTTACTTGCTTACTACATTTCTTTCTACATAAAGAAAGTAGTAAGCAAGTAAGAAACAGCTGAATGACAGCGGGAATACAGGAATGAATAGGGTCAGCGGAGCGCGCTTTGCAAACTAAACAACGCACGGGTATGCTGTGTCCGTGTCTGTTCATCCTTTGTCCATCTTGTTGTGGGCTGAGCACTGGCGACATTGCAAAACGCTTTAGTACGCTGTCGTTGTGTTATGACTATTGAATAATTATCAGCGCTATTTCGCGTTCCGCAGCTGGCGTCCTTGAGGAAAGGGCAGTCACGGCAAAGCGGAGGGGGAGCGGAAACCGCGCCGCCGTTGCTCGACCAGACGGGCGAGCACCGCGCCGTGAAAGCAAACACGAGCAGAAAAGTAAGCAGAGCCCGTCTGTCCGAGCCAACGCAGCGGCGGGCGCCGCCGCCATCACCGGAGCATCTGCTGCCGCCGACTGCTGCAGCTTAAAACGGGCACTAAAAAACGGCTTCTACCTCCCAACTTTTCACGGTTACCCCAAAATACAACCGGGTGTCCCAGATATCTCTAGCAAGGGTTAAAAAATACAATATTAGAGGCAGGCAGTGAAATCAGTTTCAAATTGCTGACAGTCACGTTGCGCACTATAGACATATTTTTTGTAATTCATTGTTAATTAGGATTATTAACTAAATTGCTAAATATGACTTTAGGCAAGAAATGCGAGTTGCAGTATTCGAGAGCGTCTTCACAACCCCATTGCATTATGCGATAAAGAAAGTCTCACGTATGCCGTTTTTCCCCAGCTATCTCTAACCAAGGGTTAAAAATGCAATATTAGAGGAAGGCGAGGAATCAGTTGCAAATTGCTGAAAGTCACGTTGCGCACTACAGACATTTTTTTTTGTTTTGTAATTAATTCATTTGTTAATTAGGATTAACTAAATTGCCAATATTGGCCTTAGGCAAGAAATGCGACTTGCAATGTTCGAGAGCGTCTTCAGAAACCCCCATTGATTTTTGCGATAAAGAAAGTCTCAAGTATACATTTTTTCCAAGCTGCAAAGAAAGCCTGCGAATTACAAAAAGAACCACGTGACTAGCGCTTTCGTGCGCAGCGAACATGCTGCTCTCAGCCGTGGTTTGAGCAAACGAATTCAGGTGCTGCCGCGACTCGCCGGCTCCACGGCAGCGGTAGGCCGATAGGCAACGGTGGTTTCTTGGCCCGTGCTCGCTACAACTTGCACCGTCACGCGCGCCAACTGGCTGACGCGGGCAAGAAACCACCGCAATTATCGGCCTACCGCTGCAACAGAGCCGGCGAGCCGCGGCCGCAGGTGATTTCGTTCGTTCAAACCACGGCTAAGAGCGCATGTTCGCTGCGCAGGAATGCGCTAGTCACGTGGTTCTTTTTGTATTTCGTGGGCTTTCTTTGCAGCTTGGAAAAATGTATACGTGACACTTTCTTATCGCAATAATGCAATGGAGGTTTATGAAGCCGCTCTGGAACTTTGCAAGTCGCATTCTTGTCTAAAGTGAATATTAGCAATTTGATTAGATAATCTTAATTAACAAAATAATTAGTTACGAAACAAAAAATGTCGTAGTACGCAAGGTGACGGTCTCCAATTGCAACTGATTTCACTCTCCTGCATTAATATTGTATTTTAACCCTTGGCTAGAGATAGCTGGGAAAAATGGTATACGTGAGACTTTATCGCAAATAATGCAATGGGGGTTTTGAAGACGCTCTCGAACATTTCAAGTCGCATTTCTTGCCTAAAGTTAATATTTAGCAATTTAGTTAAATAATCCTAATTAACAAATGAATTATAATAAAACAAAAAAATGTCTGTGGTGCGCAACGTGACTATCAGCAATTTGCAACTGATTTCACTCGCCTGCCTCTATATTGTATTTTTTAGCCCTTGGCTAAAGATAGCTGGGACACCCGGTATATAAAGAGAGGGCGCGGTGCAGGCGGTATGGTTATGATCCAGTTTCAAAGCGGGGCACACGCCATAGTATAGATGGCTTGCACTGACGTCACTGAAACCGCTATGTTGGAGTACCAACATGGTGAGGCGCGAGATCTGTGACGTCACGTTAATGTTACTATACATAGCATGCAGGATCTTTCGTTATTCACGCGCAGTGGTCAAAAACATTCCAGCGGCATCATTATCACATGATGTATACATAGCAAGGATAACCGCGATGTGATTATGCTGCCTTGACGTCGTCAAAGATGCCATGTTGGAGTGCCAGTACGTTAAGTACCAGTGCCAGTACGTTGGTGTACCTGCTTCCATGACGTCGTGTAAGCTACCAACACTTCACATGAGGTTCTAAACTTTTAAGGCGAAAGCCTTAGGTGCCTCATCAAAAACGAAAATGACCGTCGTGGTGACGTCAACACGAGTGATGCACATAATCGTCACTGATGATGTCATCTCCACGTGTATCATAAGTTGAGGCTTGGCTAGTTCGTTGGTAAACATACTGGGCAGGTTTTGCAGCGCGCGAATAGGAAAAATAATTACACTATCTCCCGCTAAAGGGGACCATGAGGCGATGCGAAGGAGCGTTTCGGCATGTCGAGCCGAGTTTCAGAGGGGGAGTGGAGAGATAGAGATTCTTGGGGGTGAAAGAGGGTGAGAATGGGGAATTAGTGACGCAGTAACTGCTTCAGGCGAGGACACCACAACCCAACACCCTCTAGACTTTAAAGGGGTCATGAACCACTTTTCCAAGTAAGATCTAATGGCCTCAGTATCGGAGTGTACTGCCTCCCGAATCGATTGCCGCAAAAATTTCTCGAATCCGTCAAGAATCAGCGGAGTTACGGGGGTTTGGCGCACGCTCCCAGCGCTTTCTCTCTTTTCTCGTGCTGGCGAGCGCACTGGAAGCTAGACAGGGAGGGATGGCATGGGGGAAAGAAGTTACGCCAGCGCGCGTCATGAAACGCGATCGCTCTCCCGCTGTGATTCGCTTGCGCGAGTGCGGCTACCGTGTACTGAGGAGTGCGGCGCCGGCAAGTGGCGGCACCCCGCGGCAAGAAGCGCATCTGATCCGAACGCCGCTCTCGATTTACGTCGGCTATCGGCCAATAAGCATGCTATGTCTCTTGCGACGTACAGCGGACAGACGCCCCGCCCACCGACGACAGTGAGAACCGGCCTCTGTTTGAAAAGAGGGTGCCTGGCGAAACGGCAACTTCGCGCTCCGCTTGTGGCCATTACGCGGCGCGCACGACTGTAATATTTGGCAGAGCAGTTCATAGCCGTGTCAGCTTTCCGCAGGATGTGTTTTTTCAATCAGCCCAAAGGGTGCTTCATGACCCCTTTAAGGCCTGAAGGCTGCCACCGTGACGTCACGAAGCGGCGGCGGCGGTTGCTCGCCACCGAGCAGCGAAGGCTTGCGTAGTAACGTCTGCTGTGAGCTTGTCTGTGCCTTTTCTTTCGTCAGTGTTCCTGTTTGGCGCTTAGGACTTCCCTCCTCAGGAGTAAAAGAATTGCGTGCAAATATTTACGGTCAAGTAAGCCTCACAAATTTTGACATATTTCTTTCTTTTGTGAATAAGTAAAAGACGTGTGTTTGCTCTGAGGAATATCAAGCACTTAAACAGAGTTTTGCTGAGCTTATGCCCTGTATTTCACCTCGGTAGTAAACAAAAAGATATATCAAATGTGCAGGAACTTCGCATAATTTTGTTCATCGGTTCTTGGTTATACATCCGGCAGGTAGTAGAAATTTTCGACTGATTGATACATCGACCACAAAAGAGTCCGAACACGTAGTCACACCTCGAAGAAAATTATCTTGGCGTAATGCATTCAGGGAAGTTCGAATAAAAAAAAAAGAGATTCATAGGAACAAGCTACCCTTCGACCTGAAGTAAAACTGCAAGGTTAACTGTTCGTGCGAAAATACGTAGGCTCCATACATTTGCCTCCTCGACTTGCGCTTGCCAGTGATAGGGAAACTTATGGGCAGGTAATAAATGAAACAGAGGAAATCACACCAGGTCGCAAGCTTCTTATAAGCGAGAACGGGAGAATGATGGCACTTTGTCTGAACAACTTTATTTACAGCGGAGCCAAAGGCACTTCGAGAGCTATTTCCAGCTTAGCGTTTCCAGCTTTCCCTTCTTTGATTTCGATTCAGCTTCTAAAACCATTACTTGCGGGTAAAGACTTGTATGAGAGGATTCGTGCTGCACTGCAACACTGCTTCAGAACCAGCTGTTCAGCATGTCCATCGTCGCAGGTAAAAAATCTGACGACTCGTCGTTGGTTAGGAGCTCCACGGTGAGGTCTGTAACCACTTGGTGCTGGTTCGAGAACTTTAGAGCACTTCTTGTTTTGACGATTGCTCCACGGCTGCATAATTATATGCGACAGCATTTACGACAAACAGCGCTAAAAGCAACAGACTTCCTCGGTCCATTGCTCTGACGAGGTCAGTGCTTCTCTGCAACACAAACTGAAGTTTCTTTATTCACTCTCATTGCTTCTCTACATTTCTCAATCTTGAGTTTCTTCAAGGCGGCGTAGACAGCATACCGGCCACATACACCAATACCGGGATAATTTCCGTTATCTTTCACTGCGTTTCCTCAGTGACAACTACGTTGCAGCCAGGCCGTGAACAGTTTGCTTCCCTCTGAAGGTCATGCCATTCCTCATCCTCGTCACTGGCATTTCAAGAAGTGGCGACCGTCGTACTTCTAATCACGCTCGGAAGTATATGTAGACTATTCTGCAGGAAAACTCACCCTGGGGTTCTGTGAAGGAGTGAAGTTGTCACACGAAATCGCGCGCAGCCATTTTTAGCGCAGCTCCGCGTCTTGGAAAATCGAAAAACGCACACCTTGCACTTCAAGTCGTAATTGCTACTGCACTGAAGACACAGCACATGTTTGTTATGACGAATTCAATGCCCCACACACGTTGCAGCACGCACGACGTTTTCACAATTTCGAAAAAAACGGCACACTGCACCGACAGAACCGACGTACCACGTGTGGCAGCAGGAAACAAACTGACGTGCCGGTGTGCCGCCGCACTACTTGCCCTCCGTCATTAAAATAGCGCGCTTTTGAGTAGAAAGTTATCTGGCTAGGTGCTGATGTTGCATTTAATGAGAACTGTCATAGGGTTATTGCAGGTTTATTCCGCCGATTGTATTTCTTTATTCAGAAAAATGGCGCGACTTTCTTAATGACGACCAGTGACACGTGTTTCGAGTTGTATCCATCTGCGTTTGAGCGGGCCACCGGGAAGCGCATATTGAGGATCTAGTGGATACAGAGCTAGAACCAGGCCGGCACGCGATTGGCTGCTTCCACACAGGACGCTCTGATGTCATACCATAAGCCAACGGCGGTGGACGACAGCGGCTACCGACCGCGCCGCTGTATCGTACGCCGATTTTTTCTGCGCGCTGTGATGGCGGCGGTACTGGTCAGTTTGGTTACAGTACAGTGTTACAGTGTTCTAGAAGTTACAGCTTGGTGTTGTGGGGTTGTCTATAAGTGTTCTGTGGTGTTGTCAACGCCCGTGGGTGTTGTGTAAATGGGTGCGCGTTATCGCGCGACGCCGGCACGGCCCATCGCTTTGCTCGCGCATATTGCGAACGTGGGATCTTCGAAGTCTGTGGCAGACGGGGGCGGCGAAGAAATGTGAACCATCGATCGTGGACTCAGCCCAACGGTACGATGCGTGGTGCCAAAGGTATGTGAAAGTGTGCCAGCCTGCACTTGCCTGCTCGCGCTGTTGTTCCGGCCCAGTAATTTGTTTTGATTCTGTTCGGTTGCTGCGCAGAGTAGTGGTTCTTCCCCATATATATTATTAATTTCGTGACTGGATTTTGTTTCCGTGTTCTCCTTATATTTTGGCTTTTGTTACCTCGTAATTCTTGCCTGGAGCACGATGATGCCGCTGTTTGTATCGCTTACGTATTAACAAATTAAAGTTTGCCTTGTGTAGGGGACTCCGCAATCTTGGTCGCTTGGGGCATTCGCCGTAACACTTATGTGTCCTGCCGAAAAAGCATGTTCGATTGTGACGGGTACAGCTGTGCAAAGAACAGTCAATGTGTTTCCTAGACTCGCGCGTTTGTTGTTTCCAGAAGAGATGAGGATGATACTGCTGCTATAGTAAAAAGAAACAACAATCTTTGCAGGTCTTGTCCTGAAAAGTACAATGGTGCAAGGGTACCCAAATTTCTACAGTGTTCTACACGATGCAGTGAGACCCCAAGAAAAGGTAGGCGTCACACAAAGGAACAGGAAGATCAATAAGAATGACCTTTGTTTTTTTTTGACACAGACAATTGTTGCAGTACCTCAAGGCATAAAACATTTTGGCTGCCAAACAGTGCTATCAGATCGAATACTTAAGTGTGCACAAACATGGACTGAGGGGCATGATGGCAACACAAGGGCTTACTTCCAACTAATCATTTATTTACAAAACTGCACAATATGAACACTTTCTCTCATGACGAAACAAGACTGAAATGCGCCATAAAGTGTATACATTGGAAGGTGCACTGACGCACGACTGACCCGACTGTCACCAAATCAGCTTCGACCATCTTCCTGACATCTTGTCTTATTTCTCACTGCTACCTGCACAAATTATACAGTGGTTTATGAGGCGTCCCTATTCCTTAACCTGCACTCATGACAATGTACAGGAAGTTGCTGTCTCCCCGCCTTCCTCTTATGTTCCTGAAGTCTTCGGTTCAGACACCTACAAGTCTGTCTGCTGATATAGCTGAAACTGTGCGATAGGGGACTTCATATACCACTCCAGATACACAATACAAATGGGTCCCAATGCTTGGTACTGGATGGCTCTTTCGTTTCTTGAATGGAAGAGTAATTTGGCAAAGCTTTTCCAACTTCTCGGGGCCAGAAACACCACTCTGATACTGCTGCAGTTTCCAATCTTTTTTAGGTTTGCGATCTATTATGCATGCGTGGAAGCATGACAGTATGGATTGTATTTCCTACTTGAAAACGGTGAGCACGATTAGCATGGCAGGTCAGTTGTGCGGCAGGCGCACCTTCCATTATTTATCTAAGCAACGCAGCTTCTGAGCATGTTCACCTGATATTGGCATTTCTGTCTTGTGGTGGTCATGAACGAAAGCATTCATATTGTGCTGCTTTGTAAATAAATGATTAGTTGGAAGTAAGCCCTTGTGTTGTCATCACCTCCTTCTGTCCTTATTTGTGTGTGCTTAGATGTGCTGCTATGCAAAACATTCGCCTGAAAAACGTTGCTGTAGTGTTCTCAGAAGCAAGAAAACTTTTCTTAGTGACTGCATTTCAATGACTGGTAACCGGAGTCCATTACAGGTTTTAAAAGCAAACAGCTTTTTTAAGAATTGGTCTATCTTGCAATCATTTATCTCTATAACCTGTTCTTTTGCGTTATGACTACTGTGGCAAGAGCCTGCTAACCCCAAGATGACACGAGGTAAGTGCAACTCTGATATGAACAAAAGTCTGGTGTAAATTTCTGTGAGGTAACGTCTTGGTGAAAAGGCAAATTTTATGTGTCAGTATCTTCATTCTGGTTCTTTTGTTCCGTTTATTGGACATAACTATCCTACATTCAAGTATTGTTCAGAAGTTTTAGCACTAAAGTGTTTTATGCCGGGATCCACCAACACTTCAGTGACGTATTTTCGTCACTGACAATGACATTTAAAAAATGCACACGATCAGATGGCAAAGCGAAATTTAAAGAAAAAAGTTCCATCAATGGGAGTCGAACCCACGCCCTCACGCTCCGTGACAAAAGATGCCGGGCACGCTATCCACTGCGTCACTGTCACACACTCTGGAGGCTTTACAAACACGCCCTTTAAATCTCACACTTTCCTCTCAGTAGTGCTCTTGGTTGCCGTCTGGGAGCAGTAAGGTGAAAATAACGCATTATGACCGTGGCCTCTGCGATTAGCTTCAGCAGCGCGTCGTTGCTGCGCCTCCGTTCCATTCGGTGCATTTCCAATAGGAGAAGTGCATTTTTTGTCAACGCCTTAACACACCACGAGGTGGCGACCTTAACCCAAGCCTTGGCCTCTCTCATAGCATCCATCCATAGTGAAAATAGCTCTGCGATGCGCGCCTGCGTTGCCTGGCTGTAACACCGCGTTACCCACTTACGCTCACCCCTAGAAAAATCGCAGCCGCGCTTGAGGGTAGACATGAGGTGTGTTGCGTTTCCCTCTAGTCCCGCCCTGGTGTTCATTAACTCTTTAGCATGCAGTGGGATGGTGCATGTTAAAGAGCCCAAGTTTACGTCCCAAGTCCAAGTTCTGCACCCAATCAGCGATGCTCTTCTGGCTGTCACACCGCTTTCTTCGAATACGCTCTCCCCATTAACTGCTACAGCTACCACAAAGGTTTGTCTAATCGTTGATCATGGACATTAGTCGTCACAATGGAGATGTGCTACTAAGCGTCGACATCGGTGCATCCATGTTAAACGGTGCTATAGCTGCCAAACACCAATAAACATTTTGCAAGCTCTCTTATATCAATGTACAGTAAACATTCAACTACTTCTGTAAAGACGCATTTTACTTTCTTGTTATACAGATTCCTATGACGGGGGGATCAACCATGTTTTTTATGCTCCTTGCAATCCTAGCTGACGTATAGAGAGGTGTATACAATTTGAGTTGGAACAAACAAACGTAGACTCAAAGTAGGACTTCATGGAAGCAATGTCAATACTATTGCAGGCAAGCAGTAGACAAGACTACGTACTGCATTTCCTGCATTAATAGGTGCTTGCTACAAAACGTAATTGACTGATACCGATGCTCGATTGTCCGCCAACAAGGTGGATCTAACTCTTTTCACTGAGTTGCACCAATATTTATGAAAGAACGTTGATTGCTCTTTCCAATATGCCGACTGGCTGACTTTCCTCCTCCTGACGAAGCTTGCAGATGTGCCATGCACATTGCACATTCCATGACTCAGAATGAAAAGGAACATAATAGAAAGTCACAGTTTAAGTTCTGGAAAACTTAAAAGTGTGGTTGCTTGAGCAGTGCTTCCCGTGCTCTTTTTTCTTCCAGCACTCTTTCTTTTTCCAAGCTGGGGTCACATAGCACATGCTACGTGATGCCAGCTAGGAAAAAGAATGTTCCGCATTCGCCATCATTGCTGTGAGCGACGCTGACTAATACTCCGATGTTTGCATGCACATAAATACCCGATAAAATGTACAGGAGGATGACCGCTGCCATAGCTCAATTAGTGGAGCATTGGATGCACTCATAGGTCGACAAACTCACTCATGAGTCGACTCACTCAGACTCGCATTGAGCCGTGAGTCGAGTGAGTCCGGTTGGGAAAAATATTAGCGAGTCAGAATCCGAGTGAGTCCGGTTGAGGAAAATTTTGGCGAGTCTGAATCCGTGTGAGCCCTAAGCACAACATATATAACTGAGCTCCAAAATTTTTTTGCTGACCTATGATGATAACTACTCAATTTCAGCATTACTATCGTCCTTATGATGGCTCCCGTTGATACTCACTTCTACTCACATATACTTCAACGCACTAGTGTTCACACACCAGCTCATTATTTATTGATCAGAGGCGTGCCCCCCTTGACAACCCCCCCCCCTTGAAACATTTTTCAAAGGAACTTGATTAAAATAGCTCGTGTGACTAATATCTTGCAATAAAAATACACCTACTGGATTGCAATCACTGATAACTTGTATATGAAGGTATGAGATCAAAGTATGTATCATAGAGCACCGATTATGCGAGATATGGATGTTTAGGTTGCATTGACATCCTGATCGAAAAAGCTAGTTATACGCTAACGGACTAATGAGTCGACTCACTCAGACTCAGATCGAGCTGTGAACCTGAGTCTGACCGAGTCCGAGTGAGTAATATTTAGGTGAGTTTGAGTCCTAGTGAGTCCGGTTGAGAAAAATTAGTCTGAGTCGGAGTGAGTCCGGTTGAGGAAAATTTTGGCGAGTCCGAGTGAGCTCTAAGGTCAAAATATATTCCATGAGCGAGTCTGAGTGAGCTCCACATTTTTTGCTGACCTATGGATGCACTATCCAAATGTTGCAGGTGCAGTCCCTGCCAGCTGCAAATTGTGATTTCGTCCACTTTACTTCCTTCACATTTCTATCGTAATTATTACGGAAATAGTACACTTAACACTCCCTATACTTACCTTGGCTTCATTACCTGTTGGTTTTCATTCAGGTTGTATGAAACAAAGAAACTAGCATTGTGGAATAGCGCAGATAACATACAGGGACACAGGCAAGTGAGACGACACAGGCACTAACTTTAACTGACGTTTATTTTTTCGGAGCAACATCACAAACATATTCAATATTTCACAGCCCTGGAAAGTCTTTATTGATCCTGAAAAGGCAGATGCAGCAAAGTGTGTCTGGTGGCTCTGTTGGCAGGCGATACCATTTTGCCTTAGGTTTTATAACAGCAGTTTGTTTGTCCAAAAAAAAAAAATTCTTCCTGTTCCTTTGTGCCATGCCCATCTTTTGTTGAAATTTTCACTGCATTCTTGTGGAACACGTGTAGAAATTTGGACACCTTGCTCCAGGTGGTGTCCTGCAAAGATCAAGCATTTTTATTTAGTGTACCAGTAGCATCACAATAAAGACAGAAACTGATACTATGGTATAAGTGTAGCCTTGCGAAAGAACATTACAGCAGTTGAAAGTACACTACAAGTGATTCAGGCAAAAGTATTCCTAGACAGGTATAATTCTGTACAATAAAGTCCAATCCAAGAACATTTAAGCATTTATCAGTTGTCAATGCAACTGATAAACTCACCCAACCATATAACAGTGTTGTGCCTTAGTGATGTGCCAAACAACCTTGAGAACGTTTAGGGCGATGCAGGCCTCTTTGAAAGCTGGAACGGTTTCAAAGGTGGCAGTTCTGCGGATTTCCATTCCAAAGAACACGATCTATTGTGTTCTCGACAAGTGCCACAGTTACTCGTATTCACGGTTTGTAGAAGCTCCTGCGAGCATAGCCATTGTCATTACAGATAATTTGTCCTTGCGGCGACGCGTAATGAGGACAAACAAAGCTTACTTGCTGAAGTGCTCGCACGCTCTTGGTCTTGTTTCTGTGTGCTCTTTCTGAACAGTTTATTTTATTCGTCAACACGAGAATATCTTTTGCCGTCTCAACAAAATAACAAAGGCGCAACTAAACTAAAAATAAATGCACAGAACCGTGTCTCCGTGCATGTCTCACACAGACAAGGCAAGTGGACTCGGCAAAATGCCTCAAGTGTTCAAAAAGATGGGTAGCCGGAATACTTTTTTTAAAACCTGCTAAGCTCAGGGCAGCTGCCAGTTTCGGTGTTTAAATAATTCACTTGAGGCAGAAAGCTCGGGCTGTGCACCATCTGATGAAAAGGGGCTTGGCTGCTCGTTAGTTGGTCTGGAAAACCCAGTCTTTTGGCTCATACAAAGCGCACAAAAATTTGTGGGGCACTGCATATTGTTAAGGAAGGCCCTAGCATTGCAAACAAGGAAAAAACCAAATTTCGATTTTTTAAGAACTTTTACCCTACCCTGTGTCCTTAAGTGTGCTGAGCAGTAAGATATTTCGATTGAGCTAGTGCAAGTGCCCGTTTGTATGCCTTGCATACTGACTTGCGTTCTTGTTCTTATTCATGGCAACTAGGTGTCATCATCTCTCTTACACAGGTTTTCGCTTGGCACTGGATACACCTGCATGGGTACATACCACCCTTGGCCTACCGTGATCAGGATCTTAAGTGCTTGGATATATAACTGGAGCAAGACAAGTGGCGGCGGAAGATGTACAGTCACTCTCAATATGACTGCATCACGGGAGCGCGTGGTATCATGAGTTCAAAGACTGGCCATGGCTTCCACTAGCCCTTATTTCCATAACTAAATGCTGTTCTCGCACTCGGGGATGATTCCAAATAAGAAAATATCATTTAGTTGCTGAAATGAAAACACGTTGAACCCATGCGCAATCTTTGAACTCATGAGGCCACACGCTCCCGTATTGCAAGTCATACTGAGTGGAAAAAATGTTTCTGCTAAAAGATTCTATATAAAAGTGGAAAAGTGATTCTGCTACTCCATGTAATCCTGCAGTCGCTAAGCAGGGGCAAGCTCATAAAGTATGCCACAAAACAATGCTGTCGATATGGTGCGGTTTGCCTAGTCTAGGAATGGCTACAATTTATGCCTATTGATGCCCATTTCCACTGGGCAGCAAGTTTGCCAGTTTCCCAGCATTACATCATGAATGTAGTGATCACCTGGTTTTTATGAACTGCTTGAAGTGTCATGTGAAGACCAAGAAGGGCTCCAACTACAATAAAATCATCTTTTTTTCTATAAAAACCAGGCAAGTACCAGAATCAAGCAATATTGCTCATGATTTGAGCTACGCACAATAATTCTTATTAGGGTCATTCCACGCCAAACGTCCCAGGCGCCATCTCAAATGTTCTCGAAAAAAACGTGCTGATTTCTTGCATTCAAAACAGCGATTCGCTAGAAGATTTCGAGAGAAAAAATTTTTGGTCACATGGGAGCCTTCCGAATTTCGCAGAAGGTCGTCCGAGTGGTGGTTTGTCAGAAAAATTATATTGAGTTATCGTTGCTTGCTTCAATACCAAATTTGTTTTTCTTACTAAGCAAAGGTGTTTGTGTAAGGTGTTCGAAGCTCAATAATATTAGTGCAATTTTTTCTGCCACAAACGCCTCCAGAAATTTGCAAAATGTCCTGTGTTTGCATTTTTTCCTGTGTAATATTGCGCTATGTATGAATATCTGAATAATGAATACTTACTCTACAAAAAGGTATATTTTGCATTGAAAATATTATTCAGACCACTGCTGCTTTTCAAGTTTGCGAGAAAAAATCGCAAACTTGAGGAAAATCATCATTTTGGTCCACACTGAAAAGCAATTTACACCATGTGGTGCTCTAATTAAAATTCATCTTTATACCTCAATCGAAAGCAAAGAAATAGTTCTTATATGGCAAGTTTTATCATTACAATTTTTGTTTTAAGGAAGAAAATAATTTTTGAATTTCCCCATCAACGTCTATGGGGAACTTTAATGAGGAAGCTGCCGTATAACCAAATGGGAAGATAGCCGTCAGTGGGGATCTTAAAAAATTATTTCTTTCTTAAAACAAAAATTGTAATGATAAAACTTGCAGTATGAGAAGGAACTATTTATTTGCTTTCGATTGAGGTATAAAGTTGATTTTTAATTAGGGCACGTGATGTAAATTGCGTCTCAATGTGGACCAAATGATTTTTTCTCGCTAAACTGAAAAACAGCAGTGGTCTCAAAAATATTTTCAACACAAAATAAGCTCTCATTTAAAGTTCGAACAAGGTGCAAAACACAAGTGAGAAGGGCATATAAACACAAAAAAAAAGGTACAAGTAAACAGAACAGCACTTTCTCCCTCCCTCCACAAAGTTAGCAAAATGCGCGAAAAGCAAACCAGTTTGGCATAGCAACTTGGATTTTCGTTTGACCGCCGTGAAAAGAGTCGTATGTGCTAGGCTATGTTCTCCTGAAATTTGAAACAGGGGACTTTTTATTTATGCCAACCTGGTTTTTGCAACAAACCAGCAAAGCTGGCTATCTCCAATACGAATGCTGGCCTTCGAGATCGGCAACGTGCAGAGCCGTCGCAACAAGAGGGGGATTTTATATAATTTTTACAGGGCTGTGAATGAACGAAGCAGAAAAAAGGCCAGTGAGCTCACTTTTGTTGATTAACAAACGCAAAAAGCCAACACACACGACCCAAACAAGGACAAAGAAAAAGAGGAAGAAGTGCGTTCGTCATTTTTGGTGACTTACGTTCGCCAAGTCTAGCAACAAATAACACAGACGGTCGTCGCCGCACTAGACCGACGCTATAGGCACCGTACAGTCGAGTTTTCCAGTGCGACTGCAACGCCAGAACGCAAAACCTAGCGGACAAAAAACGCAATAATGAGACGGGGTTGCTCAAAATGGAACGCGATGTGCGCGTCTCCCTCTCTGAATGAGTGGGCGGACTGCGGCCGGGATACCGGGGGACGCGTTCCGCGCGTCTGTTTTCTGCGTGCCCCTACGACCAATGCCAGCGAACTTGGGACGGGCCAGTGCGAGCAAACGCAGCTCCCTCTGGTCAGTGTAACGTGCCTATGTCGACGTCTATTTGTCCCACGCCCCTCTCCTGCGTGTGGCTTGAGGACCGAGCGGCATTTTTGATCGTATTTAGTAAATCGCGTGCTTTTCTTTATACATTCGTGCCATATATTATTGAGGACTATGCTATGCAACTGCCAACGTATTCGAATAACTACGCTCGCCTTGGTGTATCCTGCGCAGCGTCGACGTCGACAGCGTGAGTACGTGAACATTGTATGTACTACATTTGTGAACGACGCAGTTCATTATTATACCAGTCGTTGCATCGCTGTTGGGTCACTTCTGCTGTTCGGAGTTTTCATTAAGGGCCGCTTGACAAGCGAACCGGTTTGTTTCTCACGCGAAAAAAAAAAAAAAAAAAAGCGGTCACAATGTGTAATTTACCGGTAGGGGACATTCAATCGAATCCGGATTCCCAAACGGCGCAATTTTTCGAAGCGGGTCAGGAATATCTAAGCAGATCTTAGTGATATTGACAATGATTTGAAGAAAATTGTGACGCTGCGTCGCATTTAGAGGACGGGTGGTTGCTGTGTAGTTATGTTTATGGTTTCGTTTGAAGAAGAAAAAAAAAAAAGAGCTAGTATCGGCGTTGTGTGCGTCTTCCTTCCTTCAGGCTTAGTTTGTTTTGCGCTGTCCACACACGCACAAAGAAAGCTATCTTGCGCAGTAAACCACTCTTATGATAGCGTAATTAAGTTTTCGAAAGGGCTTGACCTCCACTAGAACATTCTTGTTAACCAAGCGTCAAAACTGACATGTTCTTGGGCATTAATGCCTATGCAATGAATTATACTGCTGGGTTCACAGCTTTATTTTTCTCTGACAACCTACGAAAATCTCAAGGGCACATGCCATTTTATGAATGTAAAAACATTTAAAAGATGATGTTACCAAACATTGTTTACGTCAAGCTCAACTGTGACCTAGTTCAAGTGGTTACCGTTCCCATTCATACATTGTACTTCAGGTTTTACAGCAGACTTAGTTTGTGTCACAGCAAACTATACTCGACACACTGTACTGGTGCAACAAGGTCATCTGATCCCCATATACTAAGCCTTAAAATCCTGCTACGTCATAATAGCTGCTCGTGTGCTATTATGCTACTAATTATTGGAGTAAAAGTAACCAATTAAAGGAGTCATAGCAATCTTGCTCTTTCTTACTTCCATGGTGCTTTTTCTGACAAGTTGTGCAAAGCGTGGTAGTTTTGCATCCGTTTCAAGGGAACTTCCTTGCTTCAAATCTAAACACCAAAGTATTTCGTGCTGTTAGTGGCTTACCTGTTATTGTTAAAATTAATGCTAATTCCTGTTTGTACTTTTTCAATGCTTGCCAATATCAGTAAAAACGACTGATCGACTTGAATGTAGTTCAAGTTGTTGTTTATGTATTCTTCTATCTCTCTCTTGCCACCTTTGTGTTTGTAAACTGTCAGAACATCATAGTGCCATATTTTTCTAACCAGACTGTATTAAAGGGATGGACACCCTCTCAGAACTTCAATTAGACTCATCAGCTCAATTATCTCATTTAACTCAATAAGCTCATTACATGCGGATATACATTTCTATTTCTTCACTGAAGTCACTTTTGGTGACTCACGGGGCAAAGTAGTGAGGCATAATATGATGGTGATCATGTGACCTTTTACTGGTGCACACAGTTAATGGTCACTATATCAGTGTTGAAATACAGTACACTTTTTTTTTTAAATTGTAATCTTTTCTAATCTAAAATGGCTCATACACCTTCATTTGTACTGAGCAGAACAGTGGTGCCGCCTTCATATGACATATGATCCAATGCTTATGAACGGCAGCATATGGCCTCTGCGATTAGCTCCGGCAAAGGGCTAAATCGAGGAGGCTGCAGCATGAAAGTTAGCTGAGGGACTAGCAGCCCCAGTAGAGAAGTTGGAGAAGTAGCACGAGCGCCTGGCCCTCGGTGGTGAAGGGATTTCACGTGACGACGAGCATTGGAAAAACTGATTCTACCGGTCTTTATATATATATAATATATATATCTATATATACGAAATGTTTCATAAACGTTTCCAACTAACTTATTTTGCCGTTTGAACGAGGTGCAGCGCATCTGATTCCACATCATTGCAGTTTCCCACTGACAAATGCATGGAATTAATTTGGTGGTGTGGCCATGTTAAGTGTTCTCTTGTTCTGCTCTCTGTTTGTCTGGGAGATTTAGGTGTATGTTAAGAACCCCAGGTGGTCGAAATTTTCCGGAGCCCTCCACTACAGCGTCGTCCCTCATAATCATAACATGGTTTTGCGATGTCAAACCCCAGCATATTTTTTTTAGATAGTGTTGTGATGTGACAGTCGCTTGTGCTGCGCCCCCTCTTTGTGCGCATATCTGGAAGCATATATACATTTTGGTGATGTGAGAAAAATAAACTAGTTGATAGTCTGGCGCCCTATCCTATCTTCTCTTTTTCCTTGCTTGTCTCAGTTGCGCCCAACAAATATTTTATTAAACCCAGCATAGCAAATGTTTGTCTGGGGACACATCTTGCGAACATGACCACGCTGCTGGCACTGGTAGACATTTTGCCAAGTGAACCCGCATGTCCTAGAGTCGTGCCCCGTTTTTCCACGCCTGAAACATGGTCTGGTCACCCATTGTGCATTTATGTTTCTCAACACGTGTTACACCTTCCTCTAATTCAGGTGAAGGCCTCATCATCTTCATGTTTTCTTCTACCATTTCTGACGACGTACTAAGTTATTTTGCAAGCCGCAAGCTATCCGGTCCCGCAGCATCTTATCCAGTGAACTGCTGAGTTTGCAGGTATCTGCCAATTGCCAAATGGCTACAGGAATATCTCTGACTGCCTCCCCTGGCATCTGGTTGCGTGAGAAAAATTTGTAGGATTGGGCTATTTCATTCTGGCTGGGCGAAAAGTGCTGCCTGCAGTATGTCAAGTGCTTCTTCGTATGAATTGCCTGTTCACCTTTGTTGGCGTGCAACGTCCACTCACGACGGCCACGATGTACAGCATACACTGTAACCATCAATATCCTCTTCACAGTAGTAATCGTTTAGTCAAGTCAGGCATAGATCACATTGGCCCAAGCAATGAGACACTAGTAGCCCAAACCACAGTCGATCACACCCACTGCAAATGCAACCGAAGGGGTTAGCTGTAAAGATGTGATGGAAATGTGCGGCCCTGTGGTGAAATGCCAAAGGTACCTGCAATGCAGCCACAGTTGCTGCTCGCTAAGCTTGTTTGCGTTCTTTTGCCATTGGAGCTTCCTCACGCACTGCCATGAGTTCTGCATCCTTTGCAGCCTTCGCTCTCCTTTTATTGGGCTGCATTGCTTAGCTGAAGCATTTGAGAGTATGCAACCACGATGTGACGAAGGTCAGAGAGCTTAATCAGCCGGAATGGACATGTCCTGAACTAAACCTTATTGCAAATGTTTTCTTCTGTTGCATCGAAGTGATCAGCTTGTAATGTGCAGTCTTGGTTAGCCGCGGTCCATAGTTGAAGCTATAGACCGCAAGGTCACTGCTCGCTGCAGCGGCCATGTTTGCGAAAGGAGTGAGCCGCTGGCTAGGAGAGCCAAAGTAGGGGCTAGTTGAAGTAACAACTGCGACAGTTCGCGCTCGTCCTGTGTATACCTGCGCATTCTTTTCATGCGTCCTTCTTTGTGTTTGAGCAGCGCACTGCAAGTGTCGAGCTGTGACAGTTGTTAGTTTGCACTCGCCTTGTGCGTTTTCTTTTCCAGCGTCCTTTGAGCTTGAGCAGCGCACAGGAAGTTTCTATCTGCTTGCCGTTCTTCACGTGACATTACAATTTCTTGCTATCGCATTCATTGCTTTGCCCTTGAGGTGAAACTGTGATTTTTTTTCTATTGTTGTGTTCTGCTTGCACAATTGTACTCAAGCTTTACAATTTCTGAGTTTCTCGCACACTGCTGTGTTTGAAGAAACCTACAATCAGAATAACTGAACAGACCTGCAAATTAGAGCAGGTAGCGCAAAAATACGAAGACACAAACGAGGAACATATACACGAGATGAGTGCTATCTGAATATGTTCCTCACTTGTGTCTTCGTATTTTAGGGGCGAAGCTCCTTAAAGGGACACTAAAGGCAAATAACAATTTATGTCAGAGTGAAAGCTCAATGTATGACAAGGTCTAAAACGGCAATATTATCAACACCAGTGCCCTACTTACCAAAAATTTAGCTAAATGTATCACATGATGAACGACACGAGTGGGACATTTTCGAAGTGATCCCGATGACGTATGGAAGTCTGCCTACAATAAATCACTAGTAATCAAACTAGCAGCAATAAAAAAAGAACCTTCCGTGCATCAAAAGACGTAATAAAATGCTGTTTGTTCGTTTCTGTTTGATTCATGGAAAAAAGAACCTCTGTGGCGTTGCCATGGGGAACGGCGCGCGTGGTTCAAAGGTTCCGTTTTCGCCGAACTGCACTTTGCCTGGTGCCCTGCTTCGTTTGGGTGGTAGTTTTGGTATCGCGTACTGCCGCGTGTGTTTTGCGCGCTCGTGAAAGTCGCTCTGACAGAAAGTTCGACAAAATGCCGCATGCATGTGATGTTGCCGGATGCCCGAATGGTGCACAACGCCAGTGCTGCAGCATGGAAACTGATGTGTCTTTTCACTGGGTGCCGCGGAATGAACCCTTACGCTCGAAGTGGCTCAGTGTCATGCCGTAGTGCCAGTGTGCTAAACAGTCAAAAACTCTGCGTGTGTGCTGACTGCACTTTCGTACTGAGGATTACGAGACCAACCGCAACTTGGTCAAGGCTTTCAATGTGCCCATCCGAGCAAGTCTTTGCCGCAGCGTCGTCGGCGACTAGTATCGGCGGCCGCGCAGTAAAGGCGGGCAACGTTGGGCACGGCAGCAGTGACGTATGAAAGTCTGATTTCAGGCGGGTGATTTGAAGTGCGCTAACGTGATGTGGACCACTAAAACGTGATTTTATTTCAAAATAAGCACTTTGGCATAAAAGTAGCACTACGAGGTTTCCGGACTGCTATTTCAACAATCAACGTCGACTTAATATTTGCCTTTAGTGTCCCTTAAAGACCTGGCGTTGTCCGCCGTCAGCGTCCATCATGGTACACGAAACCAAAACTAAAACTGAAAAAAAAAATAATAAATACATGAGAGAGCGCATCGAAAAATCGAAAAAACAACACATCTGTGAAAAAAAAAATACACGAGGGTGCACCGAAAACTGAACAAAAATCGAAACTGATTAAAAAAAAAATCTGTGAAAAAAAAATACACGAGAGGGCGCTGCGGTGCACGCTCTCTCACAACAGAGAACACGCTGCAATAAAGCTATCTAACGGAACCATCGTCATGACAGTATACCTGTTTCCGAATCTCTCCCGAGGCAACGTAGAAAAGTACATCGATCTAGCAATGAGCGATTATAAAACAAAGTACAAGAACAACCCCTTCGTGCTAGTCGGTGACTTTAACGTTGACATCACCGACGACTGGCTTGTGCAGTACATGACGTCTCGATACGCTCTACGATGCATTTGTATGACTGTAAACAGCCAACAACCATCAGTGAGATGTGCATAGACCTTGTCTTTGCCAACTCCAGCTTGGATCCAATTGAAGAACCACTGGCTCTACATTTCACGGATCATAAAGCGGTGATAATGAAAGGAAGACGGAATCCAGCACTCAACACGACATACGAATTATGACCGATAAAATGTATATACTCTACACACCTGTTGTCACTCATTTACATGGTGAAGAGTGGGCAATATCACGGGAGATTCACGGTTACTGAACAATCCAAGCTTCGCCCCACTCTTCATCATTCACTTCGTGGATATGCGTGGATGTTTTTGTGCTACCTGCTCTAATATGCATTCTTACAAACTCGCCCAGATTTCTGTTCTTGTAAGACCTACAAAGTCCCATGCTACTTTAACTAATTAAACTGCACGCCAAACCAGCAACCAACTGGTGTGTGATTATTTATGACTTCACTTCCATACGGTACAGGAGTCATTTCTGTACATTTCTGTATGGAGTTTTCTCATGTGCCATGCGGCACAGCAGTCTGTGCCAAAAGCTTAAGACACAGGGTAAGGCAAATTTAAAACATAATCACCTTTTTTCCCTCGCAATCCGAAAAGTGTATACCTTTGTCATATTCATGTTTATCTTAAAAAGTCTTTTTGTGGCTGAAAAGCAGTTTTTCCGAAAGCAAGTAGTGAGTGAACATTCATCCCAAGATAAGCCCCTCATATGCAATCCATGCTTACAGTCCATTTACTACAAAAAGCTTCGTGTACCAAAGCCAAAATGGTTGTCTAGAGTCAGCTGTTTATAAGAAATTATCGGGTAACTTCTAAGGCAGTCCGGAGACGCTGTGCACCTATTTATTCGCACTTTTTTCTTCGAAGCACGTCTGTGCATACACTTTCAGCTCCTAGGGTCATTGGTCATTGTCGTGTCTGTCAATAAGTTGAGATGCTGAAGGTAAAGAAGGCTTTAAAGGAGTACTGACACGATTTTGAAGTGCAGCAAAACGGGACGTTTTTGGTTTCCTTGGCATGTAGTGTTAACGCTCTCCCCACAGCGCATCCGCGAAACACGTATAAATATTTAAGTTTGATTTTAAAGTTTTCATCTCCCAGCATCTGCAAGGCAGCTTCACCGCATGGAGAGCCCTATGACGTTTCAAGTCAGCTCACTTGGTTTGCGAAATCTGGGTTCTGCATGCAGCCTAAATCACAGAAATCGCTGTCGGATGCACTGGACGACGGTTCACTCATCACGAACCACGTTCGGCTGACAGCAAAGGACAGCAGGTGAATATTTCATGGGTTGCAGTCTGTTTGTGACGTCACGGGCAGACTTGACACGCACTATGAAGCCGCCCTCTCGAACCAAAACCGAAACTGCTGGTTAAAAGAAGCGGTATTAAAAATATATGTAATGCATCCCCAGGCACCACGACACTCTTTTTAGGGTTCTCGACATCCGTGCTTTCATTTAGAGCAACAACCCGAAAAATTTTAAAATTCATGTCAGTACTCCTTTAAGGAAGTCTAAATTTCATGGCAAGCAATGCAGTTATCTTGTAAATGTGAATAAATACCAACGATATGCTGAAGTAGAGCACTGCACGGGCCGATTTTTCCGGCCCGGTCCCAGCCCAGCCCGAAAACGCCATGCTCCGGCCCGCCCGAGCCGGCCCGGTGTTCTTAAATGTGGCCTGTACCCGGCCCGGGCCCGAAAGGTTTGGGCCCGGCCCGGCCCGTTTGAGCTAGTTATGCCTTGAGCATAAAGGAGGCACTGTGCAACCATCGGTTATTGTGAAGATACCTGCCGCACACAAGATATTTTCTAGAGATTGTTTAGGAACTTCTTTCAGTGTCACGACTTTTACTGGTACTGTGTATACTTTCGGTTAATTACGCCCGTAACACTCTTGCGAAATAATTGCAGGGAAATATAAAATATAATTGGAGACATAGCTGGCTGTTTCATGTATGCACGCAGTGCTAACCACGCAATCTTATTTTTGCATTTCAAGAACGACTACAAAATATAATACCTCCATAAAGTGAAAAAAAAAAAAAAACATGGCATACATTTTTAGTTTAAGTTCTACATCAATTGCATACGAGCTAGGGCTGTTGAGTAAAAGTAGCAAGTCTGCAAACTTCGTCTATTGCACAATGCAATGAAAAAAAAAAGAAAACGTGCTCTATCTGCTTCTGGTAGGAATACACCATGCTGGGCAGCGTTACATAAATCAAAGCTGTCGTGTTGACTCCTCGGCAGGCAACTGCACCCAACTTACACTACGTTTTCGTGTTCAAAACAAGAACGTTCTTTGTCCCACCCTTTTTCCCCGAGTCACCGCCACCGCAGTGCCATATATCTGTCAAGCGAGGAACACCCGTTGGCGAGCGAGCCACCGTCTTCGCTGTTCCCTGAAGATGGCTGTCTTGTCGTCTTCGTGTGACCGCCTTCGATCTTTAAAAATGTTATGCCTTAAAGCAAGACCGGACTAAGGGCTTCCAAAACAACTGTCTATTGAGCGCCGAAGTGAACCAGCCGGCGGCCTCTTTAGCGCTCCCCGTCGAACGTGATGTGTCGGGTGCCCGGAGCGTGATTATACAGATACGTATGAGACCCGGGCCTAATACGGGCCTGGCTCAGGCCCGAGCCGACCCAAGCCCGTACATCACGGGCCCGATCCAACAATCCCTTACCCGGCCGGCCCGGGCCCGTGCAGTGCTCTATGCTGAAGTGCCACTTACTGAACGAGCAAGCTCTTAATCGTCAAATCTCTCAGCCTTTCGGGGCAAATCGCCTGCAGTGTGACAACGGGTATGCTCTAATGCATGGGTTCTCAAACTGGGTTTCAGGAAGGACATCTTAAGGTTCTGCGAGCGGCCAGAACAAATGCAACCCGCTCCTGTTTGACCTGCATTAGCAACTAATTTATTTCTTTAGACAAGCGAATTTGTGTTGCATACTGCATTTAACGAAACCATCGCACGCCCAATGCGCACATTGGGTGTCTGCAGGTAGCGAGACCCACATGGTAGCAGCACTAAAGGACTCTTCGTCTAATGAGCGCCACAAAACTTGCACGATTTGCAGACGCATGGTGACAGAATGTGCGCAGCGCTGTTAATTCATGCTCGTGAGCGTTCAAACCAGTTCAAACGACGTTAACGGGCACCTCGGCGCTTTGTTCGTGGCTCATGGTGTGTTGGCATGGCATGGTGTGTTCACATGGCATAGTTTTCACACATGGTGATTTGCCACTGATCCATGTTGGTTTTGTAATCAAACCGTGCAACGAGCGCTTTAATACGCGTAAGAGGCGTCGCTTCATGGGCCACATGAGCATTCAGGCATTTACAACCGACGTATCGGTCGACGGCTGTTTCACTGTGTGACTGGCATGCCTCCTTTTATGTTTTTGCAAAAAATAAAACAGGCCTCTGTACGCCCGGCGCTTCGTTTGCGTGAACAGATTGCTTACGCTGCACGGTGCCTGAAGCATGTAGTGTATGGTCGGCAGACGTTTTACGTGACTCGTGGAGCGGCACAGGGGCTAATTGCAAGTCTATGTATTATCAGGAGTTCTACATTAATGGCGATGGCCTCGATATTAAAGAAAGGAGAACAGGCCAACAGGGACACTGTGCTTGCGTGCGTACCCCCCCCCCCCCCCCCAACAGTTTCGATTGTCTTCATGCTCAAGAAAAGGTTAAGAGATTCCGCGGCACTCTGGAAAAGCCACTGGGGTTCCCCAAGGCCAGAAAGTTTGAGAACCCCTAGTCTAATGGATGTGAATATTATTTGTGATGCAATTAGACAGAATCACGCCTGCAAACTGTGCTGTGAAAGCATTGAGCAAATTGGAATTGCATCACAGACTGCTTTCATTTAATAATGGCAGTATCGCACGTGCCAAAATTCTGAAATTATTAGGGTGGAAGGCCTGGCCAAAATGCAGTCAATTTGCCGACAAAAGTTGACCATAACCTACGACACATTGCGGATAAAGCTCCACAACCGCTCACAAAAGGAGCAAGGCAAGCAAGACGGCAGGCTCGAGAGTGAAGAAATGACTTTGGCAATGATTACCAAGCTTGCAGCTACTAAATAAAAATGTTGAATGGTGTTTGTGGCAAAAGATGTTCGCTTTTCAGCTGCTTTCTTACTTTAAATATCATTATTACAAAATAACCAGTTAAATATTTTTTCTTGTATTTTGCATAAGGATACAAACTACCCTACTGCCGCAGAATTAAATTATGCACTTTACAGTTTGTGTTATAAATTTTGAAAGATTCAAATTAACCCAAAGTTTAGGTCTTAGTGGTAAAAATTCACCAAATTGTATTATTAGTCAGATTTTAATGAACCTGGTAGAGTTAAAAGAGCGCAAATTTGGAAGAAAAATGACGTTTGTATTATGTCAACATTCCTTTTAGTTACTAAGAATGCGGTTCCTCAGTATGGTATTATGTCAACATTCCTTTTAGTTACTAAGAATGCGGTTCCTCAGTATGGTAAAAAATGCATGGGACGTATAGGGCTTACCCCGTGCCCTCCTTAAAGGGACACTAAAGGCAAATAACAATTTATGTCAGAGTGAAAGCCCAATGTATGACAACTTCTAAAACGGCAATATTATCAACAGCAGTGCCCTACTTACCGAGAAATTAAGCTAAATGTATCACATGATGAGCGCCACGAGTGGGACATTTTAGAAGTGATCCCGATGACGTAGGGAAGTCGGCCTACAATAAATCACTAGTAATCAAACTAGCAGCAGTAAAAAAAGAACATTCCAAGCATCAAAAGACGTAATAAAATGCTGTTTGTTCGTTTCCGCTTGATTCATGGAAAACAAACCTCCGTGGCGTTGCCATGGGGAACGGCGCGCGTGATTCAAAGGTTCCGTTTTCGCCGAACTGTGCCTCGCCCGTCTCAGTGGTAGTTTCGGGATCGCGTACTGCCGTGCGTGTTTTGCGCGCTCGTGAAAGTCGTTCTGACAGAAAGTTCGACAAAATGCCGCATGCGTGTGATATTGCCGGATGCCCGAATGGTGCATAACGCCAGTGCTGCAGCAAGGAAACCGGTGTGTCTTTTCACTGGGTGCCGCGTAATGAACCCTTACGCTCGAAGTGGCTTAGTGTCATGCCATTGCGCCAGTGTGCTAAAGAGTCAAAACCTCTGCGTGTGTGCTCGCTGCACTTTCGTACTGAGGATTACGAGACCAACCGCAACTTGATGACGGCTTTGAATGTGCCCATCCGAGCAAGTCTTTGCCGCAGCGCCGTTGTTGCTACTGTGGGTCCCGCTACTTCCGCTCGGCTGCTACTAGTGTCGGCGGCCGCGCAGTAAAAGCGGGCAACGTTGGGCACGGCAGCAGTGACGTATGAGAGTCGTATTTTCAGGCGGGAGATTTGAAGCGCGCTAACGCGATGCGGACCACTAAAAACGTGATTTTATTTCAAAATAAGCACTTCCTTGGCACAAAAGCAGCGCTACGAGGTTTCTGGGCCGCTATTTCAACAATCAACGTCGACTTAATATTTGCCTTTAGTGTCCCTTTAAAGGAGTACTGACACGAATTTTAAAAATTTTCGGATTGTTGCTCTAAATAAATATACTGGTGTCGAGAAACCTAAAACGAGTATTGTGGTGCCTGGGAATGCATCGTATATATTTAATTACCGCTACCTTAAAAAGACACTTTCGGTTTTGATATCAAGGGGGCGGCTTCTCAGTGACGTTTCATATCAGTATGACGTCACGGGGATACAGAAACTCGCGACGTACTAACGGCAAATCCGTCATCTGCTCGTGGTGCACATAAACAATGATGAGTGAACTGTCGTCCAGTGACCCTGACAGTGTCTGCGATTTAGGCTGCATGCAGGACGCAGAACTCGCAAACTCGGGGGAACTGTCTTGACTCGTCGGGATAATGTCCATAGCAGTGGGGCTGGCTTGCAGATGCTCAGCGACGAAAACTTCAATGTCAAATTAAAATATTTTATACGTGTTCTCCGACACCGGTGTGTGGACAGCGTTGACATTGCATACCAAGGAAACGGAAAATGTCCCTTTTGCGATGTCTCAAAATCGTGTCAGTACTCCTTTAAAGGGATATGGAACAGAACATTCACCACCGAGATTTTCAGCCCAATTGAAAGCTTGGGTGCTGAAATTGGTTGCCACAACCTCGTTTTCAGGCAGAAACTAGTGGGAAGTAATGAATTTAAGGCTTGTTTCACAAACTGCCATGTCTAGCGGCCGCGCTGTGAACTAGAAGTGACGTGTAACTTACCGGAAACTGGCTTCTCAACCAGGCTCCTGGGTGGGGGCACATCTCGATGCCTTTGTGGGAAAGGCTGAAGGGACGTAAAGGAGACATGGAGAAGGGGAGGTAGCACGACAGGAAAGCGCACACCAACTGCCTGTCTCTACTGCTGCTGCGTCCACCACCAGCGCACACTGCCGTCGAAGAGCTGTTCCACACGTACTGGTGTGCATCTGCCACATGCTCACAATCCTCCAAAGACTAGCCATCTGTTCAAAAGATGTGCGAAATAAAATATGTTTATCAGAACAGTTCACTCTTCAGAGTAACATTTCATTGATTTTGTTAATTTTTTCATATTTATGTTCAGTATCCCTTTCAAGTTGTATATTGTGAACAGTAAGCAAATGCAGATGAAATGCAAGTCTTCTATGTTATAATTTTAACATGAAAACTTTATCATTATGTACCATTATGTAATCACGCTGTCACACAGCATGGTTCTGACTATTCAATCAGCTTCTTCACGATAAGCTAGGGATAAATAAAGACAAATATATCGAACCCATGAACCCACAAATAACACAGTCCGGACCATAGCAAGAAGGTGTGAGAATTTTCAAGCAGGGCAACTGCTTTTCAAAAACCGTTCTTTTCCCGAACAGCACACTGTGGGAATGTTCCTGCCTGATGAGGCTGTTATGCAGAAGTGTTCCTTCATTCATGAATGCAATAGCGAAGCTTCTAGCCATCCTTTGAACATAAAACTTTTTTCCAGATATCCCATGTTTTCACCACTGTGTGCACCTGACTCACATTTGTCTCTGCTGTGATGAGCACTTAGTTTGATTATCTATGAAGACCTGCTCAATGTGTTGTATTTCTTGTCTTCATCTGTATTTTACTGGCCATGGAAGTTCATTACAAATAAAGATCACTGAGGGTGCAAAGAGCATATGCAGTGGCCACAGGCACAGGCTTGCTGAATTGCTACCATACCAGCAAATAAGCCGGATGTCCGGGTCTGATCTCTTTCATCGGAAGCATCATCAACAGCCTGACTACACCCGAAGGCTTCTTCTATATTTCGCTAATCAACTTGGTCCTGTGTCAGGCGCAGCCCCATTATCCATGCAAACTTCTTAATATCAACTGTTAACCTTACTTTCTGCCTGCCCGTCATTGTAAGCATAACTTCCTACTAATAACACAAGAGTGCAATCTGGACATTAAGGCTGGTGTTCACTTTGTGCACACACAATTTGGTAATTGAGGACCTAAGGTATGACATGGCAATTCTACTTTCTACAACATTACAATGCTTCTACGAAAAGTTTTGCAACAGTTTTGAAGATCCTGGGGAGTACTGCCAGCGCACATGGTTATCCTGTAATGCTAAGGCAATGTCTAGAAAATGTACTACACAACTCTGAGGCCTTTATTCGGAAAATTTCAACCCTCCTCTATTTTCTCGGAATGGTTGCTCACTAAAAGGGCACAGTGTGCCTTTCCGGTTCCATTTTCATTGCCTGGTTCTTTTTTCTTGCCTGTGCCTGCATGCCTCACCTTCTTTCGTGTTGAATCTCAGTCAAATAGCTCAATTTTCTGAGGTGATGTGCATGCATTTTAACATAAAAACAAATGCAATGAATGTAAACGTGGGGCACTTTGGTAGGAGAGTGCAGGTAATCTGCTGCAGCCCTATCTATCCCTACAGTAACGAAAAAAAGCCGAGTTGGCAATGGCGTGGAAACTCTGTTCAAATAAACCAGACGTAGACCAGCTAATGATTTCAATCTCAAGAAGGCAGGGTGTGCTGCACGAAGAAAGATCACGGGGAAAGCAGGGCTTGAGAGGAGGGCAGCATGTAGCTCACTAATGAATAAGGCTCGGCCATACACTAACTTCACGTGAGTGGAGTAACACGGTAATGCAGCCGGCAGTGGCAGTGCACCGCTTTTGCCTGTGACTGAAGCTTAGTACCTCAGCTATCGTTCGTGCATTGTTGGGCAGCAATAGGTAGTTGAACTTCTTGTCCAGAAGTACTTTAAAAATATGAAGCAGTTATTGCATATAAACTATTGTGCTAAAAAGAAATACACTGCAAACCATATGTAATAAGATTTCAATGATGTACTACCTGCATAGCTTCCAGTGCTGCCTAGTATGTAAGCAGTAGACTATAGTAGTTCTAAGTTACCACACAGCCATAATGGCTCACTACATTTTATTACAGTATTGCAAGCAGGCAACTTTGGCAGGCAAGCAGGCAAGTTTTCTGTGACGACGAACACTCCTTTGTGCCGGCAAATAGATGTTAGGAAGCTGTATGAAATTAGGTTTGCTTTCTTTTATTATTTTATTTTCAGCCCGCCTGAACTACGTAAGCAGCATTTTGTGGTTGCATACGACACCTCTCACCCCTTATGCTAAATATATCCTTTGCTGTCTCTGGAAGCAAGAAACGCCCGAGTTTACAAACACTGCTGGCACTGGCTGTTCTTCGCACAGCTGTACCCGTCACAATCAAACATGCTTTTTCGGTAGGACACTGGTGTTACGGCGAATGCACCAAGCAACAAAATTGAGGAGTCCCCTACTAGACAGACCTTTCTTACGACGTAAAGCGCAACAGATCGCAGCATCACCATGCTCGTGCAGAATTACGAGGTGACAAAAGCAAAGTATAAGAACACGTTAAGAAAATGCAGTCACGAAATTAACGTTATATATGGGGACGAGCGCAGAGGGGATATAAGACTGATGGGAAATAACACCGCTACCTTGCGTAGCAACCGAACACAAGAACAAAACAAAAATATTTGGGCCTCCGTAACAGCGCGAGCAGGAAATGTAGGCTTATTGTCGCTTAATTACTAAACACTTTCACATACCTTTTGCACCACGCATCGTACTGTTGGGCTGAGTCCACGATCGATGGTTCACATTCTTCGCCGCCCTGTCTGCCACAGGCTTCATTTTTTTTCACGGCCACGAAGAACTCTTCTTTCACTTGATTCGGCATCCCACGTACGCGATATGCGCGAGCAAAGCAGTGGGCCGTGCAGGCTCGCGCGCGATTACTTACATATGCAGCCACTTTGGCGTAATGCCTACACCGCGTATATGTTTACACAGCGCGGCGTATATCATCACACAACACCAGAGAAGACAACACAGCAGCACAGCCAGACGAGACCTTCAAAGCTTCAAATGTACCAGTACCCCCGCCGCCATCACAGCGCGCAGAAAAAATCGGCGTACGAAACAGCGGCGCGGTCGGGCGCAGCTGGCGCCCACCGCCGTTCCGCCGTTGCTATGGTATGACATCAGAGCGTCCTATGGTGAAAGCAGCCAATCCGCGTGCAGGCCCGGTTGCTAGCTCTGTATCCACTAGATCCTCAATATGCGCTGCCCGTTCGCCTTGACCTTTAAAACTCACGTTCGGCAACTCACTGGGGAGGGAGTGATGTGGTGCACGCTAGCAGCGCGCCACGCGCTGCCGCTCTGGATGTGTGTTTAGATTACGTGGCCGCGCCCCGACGGGCGCCGCGGTAACCGGAGCCTGCCCGCTCGCAGGCATCCTTCTCCTCTGGCCCCATCGGCGCTCCGGCATCCCTCTCTCAGGAGTGTACTGTACTCTCTCTCCGAGAGAAGAGAAAATAAAAGTCAGTTATCGTTTGGGATTCACGGCTTTCGGGTGAATCAATCCTCGCCTGCGCTAGCATCCCACAGAACTTTCCTCCTCCGTGCCCTCTACACAAGCTCGTTTCCCGATGTATTGCCAGATGGCGCCCATACCTCACGCAGCGCTCCTCTATTACAGCCTCTATCGTCTTTCGACGACATTTGCAGGCGAAGCACGCAGATACGCGGCTAATTTTTTTCTGTTCTCTTACTCTTTTTTTTTTGTGGCGCTCACCTGAGAAACCGCAGCAAATCGCGGAGACCACAAACTAGCTAAGGACCTTAGTGCGGTGCCGTGTGCTATCTGCGCAACTTCTTTCGGAAAAGGCTCCTTCAGAGCAACGAAATGGGCTTACTGCTAAGTACATACTTTTGCCCAAGAACATAGAAAACGACTCCCCGCTGTGCGTACAAGAACAAGAGAACGAAACGTCCCTGGCCAGCTGTCAAAGATGACAACCCGCTTTTTGGGCCCTCCGCTAGCAAAATATAATACTTCAAAACGTACCCGCCGCAACGGTACCGTCTTTGGCAACGCCCCCGCAATGCAGTGCCGTCATTTCCGGTACAGTCGGGCAACTCGGTTGTCCTCAGCGTTTTTTTAGGTCACCTGTGCACTTGTTTACATTTCAAAAATGGCGTCGTTTGACTCTGCTGGACGAGCTGCTGGTCTGCTTCTTGCTCAAAGCAATAACGAGAGTTCCGACAGCAGCAGCGATGACGAACCGTACGTCCTCTACGAAATGATGTTTAAAGAAATGTTCCCTGACGCGCTGTGCGCGCGCCCAGATGTTATCCGCTATACGTCGAAGAAATTTCCATGTGCTCGTCCACATTTGTCAGCGCAACACAAGAAAACGGCACGCCTGCTTGACGCCACCGCGTGGTCGAAATGCGCGCTTTGCATGCTTTGCATCGGCGACCCATGGAAATGCACGGAGCGAAAGCAGAAATAGTTTCCGGAGCCGGTTTACGTCACGTATGCATCAGATGCGCCTCGGTTGCGTGCTAGGTAGGATACCGCAAAAACACCTCGCGGAAGCCCTCCAGGGCATTTCTGTGAGTATACTTTCGAAAGTAACTGTGTTCTTTACTGTCAAATAATCATTTTCGACGAAGTGAAAGCACAAGACAGTCTACAGTCGCTCTCTCTTTGCAGAAAACCGAGCACCCGCTTCACGCGGTCATCGCGTTGGAGACCCCTGAACCGGCTTCTTGCGTGAAAGGTAGTCAGTCGCTGAGTGCAAAACACGTGAAATATCTCGTTAGAGTAGCCTGCCTGTATAACCAAACGGAGCATAACAGAAAGAAGCCTCAAGCCAGCGATCGCACGGGTTCGCGACGACGGACGGTGCCTCTGCATGTATGAGCGTCTGCATGTATGTTCGTACTGATGGTTTCGCCTTTGCTACGAGCGCGTTTTGGCACCGCGCTGTGAAATTTAGGCCGCAAAATATGAGAATTTGTGAGTACACAAACAACTACTGTTGCGCGGACGCTATCAGAGCAGTTCGAACACAATTTCGTGACAACTGCGGCTTCGGCGCGCATGGCTACTTTGTGATGTGCCGTCCCGACGATTCAGTGTTTTTTTTTTCGGTCTAAATTCGGGTACGTTTCAATGTCACTTGACAAGTTGTCTCGCACTGCGTATTGATCGGTCTTCTCAGCGAGTAAGTACCGCTGCTTCTGTTTCTTTATTCAGTGCATTCGTTTCGTTTGGTGCTCACACAACACGTGAGCAAATGCGACGCCTTTTTTTTAAATGCTCCTTACCTTCCCTTTGCATTCTAGTGAACTTGCCGCTCTCTGTCATCAACAAATTCATAGACCAAAGCTTCACCACTTTGAGATTGCTGGTGGAAGGAGAACCAGTTTACGAGACCGAGCATGTAGCAGCATGCAGCGCCAAGAAAAAGAAAGAAAATACAGTAAACGTTTGCCGGACTTGTTCTGCAAGCGTCGGCTGTGAACTAGGACCCACGTGAACTTGAAATAGCGGTGAATAAAATAGAAGTTATTGCAGCAACCAGCAGCCGCAAAACAGGATAGTAATTATTTGGCAAGTACCCCAGCAATTTTGGCAGCAGTGTCATGTCTAACGCCAACAGGGTGGCATCTTTCTCACGTAAATAAATGAGGCTCCAAGAAAATACATGGGGTTGGAGAGGCCCAACGTGAGTTTGAGAGTGGCACAAATAAATTTGGGCTTTTCAGCACATCGTGTTTGCGTCAGGGGAACGCAAGCTCGACTGAAAAAATGTTATTGCAAACATAAATGCAGCACATAGCCGGAGCACTTGACTCTCTCGCTAGTCCACCAGCAAACGTCGCGTAGCTTATGAAGGCGAAAGCCTTAGATGCCTCTTCAAACGGGAAGGTTGACCGTCGGCGGCGTCAAGACTAGTGACGCAAAAAATAATAGTCACGTGATGACGTCACCATATGACGTCATCAAGACGTCACAGATCTCCTAAATTTGTAACTTCATTATGACATCACCATGACGTGACATAACGTGATGTCACATTATGACGTATTCACACGACATGGTCCTTTTGCATTGCCTCCGTGATTGGTGGGCCGATCACGGAGGCAATGCAAAATTCATATAGCTTATGAAGCAATGCAAAACATATGTAGCTTACGAAAGCGAAAGCCCTAAATGCCTCATCAAATGGGAAGATTGCCCGTCGGCGTCCCACGTCAATACGAGTGATGCAAAAAATAATCGTCACGTGATGGTGTCACCATGTGACGTCATGACGTCACAGATCGCCAAAATATGTAGCGTCATTATGACGTCACATAACGTTACGTCACATGATGACGTATTCGTACGTCATGGTCGCTTGCATTGCCTCCGTGATCGGTCACGGATGCCGTGCAAAACCGCATTAAATGCAGAACGCTTTTGGAGGAGGGCGCGGGAGAATCAGTACATCGACTGACAAGAAGATGGCTTTCGCCTTCTAGTCATCTTTAGCGAATGCATAAGGGACCCTGTGCGTTTTTAATTCAACGTATCTAAACAATGACTTGCGCATCTGCAGCCGATTTCGTGGACGCTGAGCACGGGGCCGACGATCAAGAGGTCGGACGGGAGGGTTCTGAGATGGCATCGCACGTGGTAGAAGGTAGCGCTGTTACCATCCTGTGGCAGATAGATCATTTGCCGGCGGGAACCGCGCGCGAGCCATCGTCTCAGTGCGCGCTGTCTGCTACTCACCGAACATCGCAGGCCCGACGCAGTAACGAAAGTCTTCGTCGCGGAAGTGCTTGTTGCACAGAAGACTCGAAGCCGATGGCTACTTGCCGGTTCTTAGCTTTACAACCCATGCTTCACGCAGCTTCTTGTCCCGCGGTTACCGGTACAGGCTGACACTGGGCTCCGTTGCGTAAGCGCGGCACTGCGGCACCGAGCGGTAGAGCCCCATGTTCGTCGCCTTCGGAGGCAGCCACTTTATTACAATGGTTTCAATTGAGTAGAAAATGAGAGAAAACTTCCGAATTTGAACAGACCGCAGCGCATAAGGGACTTGAAACTCGTTTTCAAAGCACGCGGCAGTGCTCCACAAGCAGCCGACGCGGCCGCTGAGACCACGTGATCCTGCCAAGCACGTCACGCCGATGGTGGCGCCGGCGTTTCCAGTGGCGGGCCTCGAGGCCAATACATGTAGAGAGAACGGAAGATTTTATTGCTAGTTATTGTTGGAGACTCATTCAGTGTGCTTCAGGGGTTCTCACTGTTTTGTTGTGGGCTTTTCGCAGATTTTTCTTGCGTGTAATTAAATCACGTGTGCTATGCCTCCCAGCGTCCTCTCAATCAAGGAGGTTTTAAAAGAATTGCTGGAGTGGCGATTATTTCGCAAATGTGAAGCCGTGCCCACCAAAAGATGGCGGCTGCGCCCGCCATCTTAGTAGGGGCATGATAAATCATCGGCGTTTGGCGAAGGAAAGCGAGCGTTTTCCTCGAACGCCACACGAGTTTAATATGGCAACTTTACGGGTCAGATACTGCTCCAAGTGTGTCTTTGTATTACTAGTTTTGGTGAATAATCCTCAAAATCAGGGCAAATTTTATTGGAGATCAATCGCCAATACTCCCCTCGACGGGTTACTTTTGTCGGCAACAACGTTCTTTTATTTTATAATTACGTAGTATTTACTCTGACAGATCAAAGCCATTTCATCTCTAAGTAGGCACCACCAGAAAAGAGCATGTTTTCGAGCTCTTTGGTGGGCCAAAAGCTGGCTTCACTTGTGCTGGCTTCCACTCCAGAATTTTTTTTTAAACCTCCTTGCTCTCAATCCATCTCCAAAACGCACGCCCCCCGAGATCTGTGACCGACAGGCAGGGGATATAACAAAAATACTGACCCTCACTTACTCCACCTGTGGTAAGCCCGCCGAGGCCTTGTCGAACGCTGGAAACGTAACAAATGCAACAGAAACTCAAGATCAAGACTGCAAATATCACTAAAGAAGCAGAGGACTATGCCGAGCACCTAGGGAGACAAAATTGGCACCAAGCTTGCAATCGCCTGCAAGGGACGTTGAGCACCAAACGTACCTGGGCGGTGCTAAAAACGCTCCTCGTGAACAAGTTTAAACGGGAACCACTAGACAATGTCCAGCGCCTTATATGTAATTACCAGGGGACAGAAGAAGAAGTCATATATGAAGCTAAGGTGCAGTCTCTCGGAACAGATCGCAACAGAACAGTGGACCAAAAATTCAATGTATACAAAGGTCGCCCCAATCATGAACTAGACCACCCTTTCACTGCAGCAGAATATATGTGGCCTTGAGTAACCTTACTTGCAACACTGCTCCGGGCAAGGACCAAATCAACAACAAAATTATTCGTAACCTTGATGGCCTAACACTTAATTCGCTTCTTGATTATATCAACACATGTTGGGAAGAAGGGCGAGTTCCACTGGAGTGGAAACACGCCGAAGTAACTATGATACCCAAACCCAACGAGCCCTTGACCACTCAGAATCTTCACCCTATATCTCTCTCTTCGTGTACGGGAAAGCTTTATGAGCATATGGTTCTCAATCACCTCACCCCGTACCTTGAAGAAATGGATACATTGCGAACACCATGTTTGGTTTCAGGTTCAATCATTCTGTCCAAGGACGTCCTCCTACAACTTAAAGAAGTGACCAATTAGACACAGCAAGCGAGCCATCCTCGCCCTTGATGTAAAAGGTGCTTTTGACAGTGTCTCCCATGACATCTTTCACCATCTAAATCTTTACAACTGTGGGGAGAAAATGTACCAGTATGTCCGGAATTTACTCACCGCCAGGACAGCGACTGTAGGACTAGGAAATCTTCGCTCAGAAAAATTCACACTACCATCTAAAGGGACACCACAAGGCTCTGTTATATGACCAATGCTCTTCAACTTACTGAGGTAAAAGAAACAGCGCAAACACTCAGACGCCCCACATAGAGACGACACGGACACACAAGCGCTTGTGCCTCCGTGTCTTCTCTATGTGGGGTGTCTGAGTGTTTGCGCTGTTTCTTTTACCTCAGTAATATGTACCAGCTAGGCCCAAATGAAGTATTATTGAAGTTCTCTTCAACTTAGCCATGAGCTCGCTGCCTAACGAACTAAAACAAATAAAAGGTATCAAGCACGCACTTTATGCGAATGACCTCACAATTTGGACCACAGGTGCATCTACCAGAACCCCAACAACAATAATAATAATATTATCTGGGATTTTAACGTCCCAAAACCACGATATGATTATGAGACGCCGTAGTGGAGGGCTCCGGAAATTTCGACCACCTGAGGTTCTTTAACGTGCATCTAAATCTAAGTACGCGGGCCTCAAACATTTTCGCCTCCATCGAAAATGCAGCCGCCGCGGCCGGGATTCGATCCCGCGACCTTCGGGTCAGCAGCCGAGCACCATAACCACCTAGACCACCGTGGCGGGGGCACCGGAACCCAACAGGATCAGCTGTAAGAAGCGGTTGCAAATCACTGAGCAATACCTTGAAATTTGGGGGTCTCTCGTGCGCACCAGAAAATCGAACTCTTGATATTACGGAGACGCACGCGAGGCCGCCCGCCGCAGGATGTCCTGGATCTGAAGTGACGCCAGAGTCTCCACACTACACATCCTCGGTGGAAACGGTGGAGCGGATGTAGAAAAGCTACAATGAACAGTTCAGCAAGTAAGGCACCATCAAGAGAGTTGCAAGCAAACACCATGGACTGAAAGAGGAGCACTGCATAATTATGATTCAAGCGTTACTCACAAGCACCATAACCTACGGGACATGAAGAACGTAACAAGGTGAACATGCTCATCCGCAAAGCCTATAAATTGCCATGGGACTTTCGCCGACCACATCCACGACAAAACACTTCAAGATGGAGTTCACAATACCTGGCAAGAGTTAAGTGAAGTGCAAAAGGTGATACAAATGGAAAGACTAAAGCTTACAAAAACGGGACAAGCACTTCTAAGGAACCTTGGCTATACAGTCAAAAAGAACAACACCTGCCCCAGTCTATTCCCCACGAAATCAAGGATAAATACATGTGTCTACAATACCTAGGAACATGGACCCGGAACATGATAAGGGAAGAAGACAAGCATGAGCACAATTGCTACAGCAGAGGCTAGCGAGCTATAACAACGAGAGCGTACGATACACGGATGCTGCTAAATACCGAGGAGTAAAATATGTAGCCAGCGTGGTGGATGAAACAGGTAGAGAGCTTGCTGCTGCTCGACACATGAAAATGATGTAACCACCGCAGAGGAACTGGGCATTGCATCAGCTATCAGTACAAGTTCTTTGTCAGTAACCATCGTGACGACTTACAAGAAGCGTGTCGAAGATTCCTAAAAAATGCCAGGCCTGCGCGGGAAAGCGCAGCACAGTCACAGCGAAAGCTGGAAGAGCGGCATTTCTAGAGCCCGTTGTAAACTCTCTTGGGGCTACTAATACAAATACACTAGCAAGGTACCCACTACGCCATAAATCACAATATTTGTGAAATTGGGAAGCACCTACTACGCCATTATTCGTCATTGTGCGCAGAAGCGAGGTTCCAGCTACACATATGTGAGGCATTATGTGCCCTTTGTTTACGTGACGATTGATGACGATGAAGAATTGCGGCTCAGCCCTTTGTAATGGGTTGGAAGCTTTAAACGGCTCACCAGTTACGTAATTCGCATTGTGTGACGCCCTGTCGCTATTTAACTCTCCCACAACATACATTGACGTGAGAAAGAGAGACAGAGAGAAGGGGGAAGAACTTTATTGAGACCCTGAGGAAATGGATGATGGGCTTATGGGCTTCCTTGGCAACCAATGCAAGTGCACTTGCGAGGAACCAACTACGCTATCAATCATCGTAATGTCTGTGAAATGGAAATGTTTACGTGACGTCTGATGACGATGAAGAATTGTGGCTCAGCCCTTTGTAATGGGCTGGAAGCTTTTAAACGGCTCGCCAGTTACGTAATTCGCATTGTGTGACGCCCGGTCGCTATTTAACTCTCGCACCATGCAATAAACATACATTGACGTGAGAAAGAGAGACAGAGAGAGGGGGGAGAACTTATTGAGACCCTGAGGAAATGGATGATGGGCTCATTATTTATTATTTATTTATTTATTTATTTGGTTTGAATACATAGAAAACCCGAAGACAAAGAGGAAACAGGGATGAGACAGGCTGACAACTGCTACCTAAAGGGGCACAACGCCTGCCTGCTCATTTGGGAAAGGGGAAACATTGGGGAAAGGAAGATAGGGGGGAAAGAAAAGGAAGAAAATAGGTATGAAAAAAACAATAACACGGGCTTCCTTGGCAACCAATGCAAGTGCACTTGCGAGGAACCCACTACGCTATAAATCATAATTTCTGTGAAGTACGGAAGCAGCCACTATGCCATTTTTTCGTCATTCAACGGAGAGCCGTGGTACCCGCTAAAAAACATGTAAGGCATTATGCGCACTTTGTTGGTGTTGTGCCTGATGACGATGAAGAATTATTGCAGAGCCCCTTGTAGTGGGTTGGAAGCATCCAACAGCCCACTCGTTGCTCAATTCGCATTGTGTGACGCTGCTCAATTCGCACACAATTCGCATTGTGTGACGCCTGTTACAGAATTCGCGTTTGTGTGGTGCGTGGTTGTTATTTCAATCTTCTACCACACTAAATTACATATGTTAATGTGGTTCCTTCTGGGCATGAAGCCTGTATAGCATCGTTTTTGCAAGGCAGTTCCAAGCACCGGCATGGCTCTGAGGTATAACATTGGGCTCCCGCGCAGAGGGCCCAGGTTCGAACCCCGTTCCATCCTGGAAATTTTTTCTTACTTCGTTTATTTTTTTCTTATTTCAAGCGATAGTGGTTACGGACACCGGCAGCGGCGGCGGCGGACAACTACGCTACCAAAAACGGCCGTTGAAATGATCTCATAACAGCTTTCGCTGTAAAAGGAACAATTAGCAGATCAGCCCTTCAAGTTTTCCTCAAGTGCAACTTCGAAGACTCGGGTATCCACTGGACACGGTAGCATGAATCTCCAGCGGGGGAACCGAGCGGCGCATGCCACAGCCCGAAAGCATACACACCGGACTATCCCGCAGCAATATTCGGACATCAGAAACGCAGAGGAGCGAATAGCGAGAATATTCAGAAATACTCGCGCACTACGGGAAGCAACAACGCCACTATCCACCTGCTCACAAAAGGCTGACTAGAGAGCAAGCAGTTACTTGGAGAAAGCTCCAGGCAGGAACCTATCTGCACGGTACACTACTCCATGCAATGTACCCCAGCAACTTCAGTAGGAACTGCAGATACTGCCCGGAGAGTGCTAACACCTTTTACTACATGGTATGGGGATGCCGAAACAACCCAAGTATCCCGCCCATAGACAAACAAGCAGGCATCAGAGAAAATCCGGAAGACCAGTGGGAGGCGTTGCTGATGTCACTAAACCCTGGGGACCAACTCCAGCTGGTGGACAGGACTAGGGCATCAGCTGGCCATGGTTACCTGGAATAAGGAAGTCACCCACCTCTTGGTGAAGAGAACGCGCGCCCAGGTGGTCGGACAATAAAGTTTAATTCTCTCTCTATCTGGGGTATTACCGTATTACTCGAATTTAGGCAGGCCCCGATTCTAAGCCGACCCCCGAAATTCGCAAGGCCAGAAAAAAAAAAACTTAATCATGTACTCGAATCTAAGCCAACCCCCCCCCCCACACACACACACTTTCGCACATCATTTTTTCGAAAAAAACATCGGCTTAGATTCGAGTAAATACAGTACGTGGCAAAACCAGGATATGATTATGAGGATTCCGGAAATGTCGGCCATCTGGTGTTATTTGACGTGCACTGACATTGCCACAGTTACACGGGCCTCTACCATTTCGCCTCCACCGAAATGTGACTACCCCGGCCGGGATCTAACCCGCGACCTTCGGGTCAGCAGCCGAGTACCGTAACCACTGATCCACCACGGCGGACAAACAGGCAGGGCCATCACTGAGAGCCAACACGTGTCTCTGGCTTTGCTGCCAGTCAAGTACAAGTTGTACAAAGCGGGACATATGTGCGTTCATGCCAGCGTATCGAATACTATAAAAGGGGGAGTTTGACAGATGAACCCCTACCTACCATAGAAAAGCAATTCAAACAGTCAATATTAGACAGCGTTTGTCAAGAAATTCCAGGATATTCAAGGAAAGAAAGTTGCAGGACGTTCATGGGCCTTCAAATGGTACCTTTCAATTTTCAAGGACCTGTACGCACCGACATTGATAGCACTTAAAAATGCTTAAATATGATTGAATATTTGTCTTATTGTTGGAGTTGTTAAATTAGCACGCACGCACGCACGCACGCACGCACACACACACACACACACTCACACACACACACACACACACACACACACACACACACACACACACACACACACACACACACACACACACACACAAAGAATTCTCAGCCTGTGCGGAACACACAGCACAGCACAACCTAGAAGAGACCGTCGAAAATCTTGGGAGCTTACTGCAAGTACTGAGCACAGAAAGCAGTTCTTTGATGCACATTTATTTACAGAAATACTGCAAGTTGTGCTTTCTGATCCGGAGAGTATGTTGTGAACGATATTCAGTTTGACACTGTAGACACAATTGTTGTTTAGAAACAGAGTTCATACAACACACTGATGTATCAAAAAATTTTACTATTACACAAAGTTTTTAGCTAGTACCACAAATTCCGAGCAAGCGCCCCCTCCAATTTCACTGCGAATTTCAAATTTCCCTGCCGTTCCGGGGAAGTGCCTCGCCCCCTCCCTTCCACACCTCCCACTCTAGACCCAAATCATGCACCGCGTCCACTGGCCTGCTTGAATCTCATCCAATCCTGCTTGCAGCCCTATCTCGAAGCGCCTGTGCTTGAAGTTTATCAACATTTGATATTTTCCCCCCATATAATGGTCGCATCTGAACTTAGCGCCAAGCACCTATGGTGATTTTCAGGGTCCTATTAGCAAAAGCATGACTTTCGAGATCTGTTTTCCAAGATGGTATCTATGACAACATAGCCAGCAAAAGTAAACTCTCCGAGATCTAAGTTTGTAGCTTAGATCTGTTTCGTTGGCTTATCATCAGAGGTGCTTCCATGCCACGCTTCTCCTGGTCTGATCGCAGTCTGATCGTGTTGCCATGTGTTCCTTGTTTGTTAGCTATCGTTGTAATGCACTGTGCCATTGACAAGAGCGAGAAGACTTCTGAGGAAGTTCACACGCATTCCATTTTTTGTTTTTTATAGCGGGAAAACTTTGCTGACACCATCTTGAATTTGCTTCCATCCAGGCAATGCGTCCATGTCCGTTTGCTCGTACTAAAGCGTGTTATATATGAAGTGCCTAAAACAACAGTTCACTCAATGACCACGACGTTAAAGGGACCAGGTGGTCGAAATTTCCGGAGCCCTCCACTACGGCATGCCTCATAAACATACCGTGCATTTAGCAGGCAGAAACCCAGCAATTATTATTGTTATCGATGATTGCAAGCATGATTCTGACAGTGCCTGGAGCGAAAAAGGTGCCTGCTGCCCTTGCTTCAATACTTAAGCTTTGCTGCATCTCCAGGCGGATCACGTAAAAAATATCACGGCAGACTCGCACTTCTGGTCCCAAGCCTGAAGGAACAGCATAGCTGGGCGGCCTTTTTTGTTTCCCTCTATTCTTCACTTTCTTTCTCCCTCTGTCTATTTCTTTGTCTCTCTTTCTCGCTCGCTCTTTGTTTTTTTTCACTTCCCTTTATTTATCTATTTCTCGCTTCCTCTTTCTATCTCTATCTCTGCTCTCTCTGTTTCTATCTCTTTCTCTGTCTTTCTATCTGTTTTCTCCTACCCTTTCTTTCTACGTCTTTCCTTCTCTCTCTCTGCACTCGTCGTCTCGCCTATCCGACTTCTTGTATAAAACAGCGGACAAATCGACGCAGCGGCCAGCAAAGTAGAAGACAAAGAAGGGACAAAGAGAGCACACACCAGCCGATTGTGATGAACGCGCTAGAAAGGTAGACGCCGTTCATGATGATGATAGTTTCTATTAACACTTTCGTGACCGCACCTACTGCCATCGAAAGTATGCTATCGATGACTACAAATTCAAACTTTGGCGCTGAACAGCTAACGCCATTTAAAGGGTAAAACCCAGACAACACTCGACGTCCCGAGGTCGTCCTCAAATGGTACAATCGTCCTCGCACATTTCTCGATGTCCTTGGTACGTATTGAGTACGACACGAGCTGGTTTGGCCCGGAAACGTCTTTGCGAGTGCTTTCTGAGGACAACAAGTTGTCCTGAAAACGTTCTTCCAGATACCTTTTGGGGATGACAAAAGCAATATCGAGAGCGCGCTAGCAAGTTGTCCTGAAAAGGTTCTTCCAGGGACCTTTTGGGGATGACAAATGCAATGCATGCACTGAGCGCTTACATATGATTCCTCGCGTCCTTTTCACACTAAGTAAATGCATATCATATGTGAAAATTTTCTCAGCACGTTTGTTTCACACAGACATTGCATATTTTCGCCTCGTTGCTTCTCTTTTGGTTGAAAAGCTTCAAATTACGCGTTTCGCTTTCTGAAACACAAGTAATTAATAATCTTGGGTATCGAAGCTGATATTGCGAAATGTTCATTTAAAATAGTGTGTTCCTAAACGTGGCAGCCATATATTAGTGAATATCCGCCGCTGAAGCGCGTAATAACAAACTAGCCGCTGGCAACCATTGACCATGCGTTGCGGTTCTGGATAGTCAAGTAGCCAAACCAGCCAAGCCATTCCAAGTCAACTGACTGTCAAGATGGGATCTTGCAATGAAGGTTAGTGCAATGCAAACCGCATCTTTGTTGTTTGTGTGTACAGTACAGTTTAGTGTACAGTTAACAAAAGTAAGATGTCTGAAAGTGCAAATCGTAGACGTCGACGGGAGGTTCAATCGCCGTGTTGGATGGGTGCTTCACGTTACTCAACGCTCTGACTGGTGCTCCAATGAATGGATCGGCACCAATCGAACAAATCGCGGTGAATTGTGCTTCGGAGAGTCCCAACGTGAATAACGGGGAATCGAGGTCTGCGTCTGACACATAGCCCGACCTCGGGCAAGTGAACTCGATGCCCGTGTCGAGTGCACTGGTGGGCTGTCAGAGCGGAGCCTCTAACACTAATGAGTGCACTGTGCACGATACACGTGGTGACGAGGACATTGTGCCAGACTTTCGAGGAAGTTTACAAGCATGGGCCATTGAGTCGCAGTCGTCGCATGCTGCGGTGACATCACATGACACTGTCATGAAATGTAGCATTGTTCCACACGGGACAGCATCTGGTTCCTTTTGCATGTATTAATCCTTTCATTAAAATCGTAACTGCCTTTATTTGACGTCTTTTTTTTTTGCAGGTGTAGTCCGCTACAGTAAAACATCTTTGCAAATTTGTGTTGAATGCCTTAATATTGCTTTTTTTTCAGACACTGCCTCTGACTATATACTTGGACTCGGATGCCTGAGAAAGCGGTCCTCATAACCAGTCGGGACTAATTACTGTTTAAATAAATGAATTTCAGTCAACAAGCTTTGTTTGTATTTTTTGTCATAGTCAAGCACTTATTGTCACCACCTCACAGAGGTGTTTTTCCTTTAATGTATGTAAATACCTTGAAAAGAATAAATCATATGTAGTAATACAAAATATCACAGCCTACGGTACCGAACCGGCTGCACAATGGTTGTTCTGAAAACATACTAAAAAAGTCCTGAAGTGTTGTTTTGAGGACGTCCTGAGGTTGTTATGAGTACGGACAACAGGACTGGATTAGTGCCATCCTAGTACCGTAAGAGGACGTCCTGAGGATATCATAATGTCCTCAAGGTGGCATACTGAGGATGTCCTGAGGTTGTTATTGTGTTGTCTGGGAAGAGACATGCAATAATTTATCAGTTTAGCTTCTGAGTTTTTTTTTTCCGCCGTGGGGGGATTTTTAAAGCTCCTTTGCAGTTGGAGAGCTCGTGGTTTCGGTTATGGCGTCGATGTCGCTCGCAGGTGCTCTAGAAAACAGCGAATTTTGACGGATTCCGATGAATCTGAGCGTCAATCTCATGATGATGGTAGCAGCACCTACACGGAAGAGAAACGACCTTCGATTCGTCAGACTTCAGTACGGACAGCGATAGTGCATTCAAAACCGCCCTGGAACATCAGCAGGTGTCCACCGGTAAGTTTCGCTCTCTCCAAGGGCTGTTTTATCGCTTCCGCTCATTGATGTAAACGTATCCAGTGTGTACTTTATAAAGGTCACAGCTACTATCTGCAAGGTGTCAACTTTGTTCGAGCGGGAGCATTTGGTTGCCGACTGCAGAAAACAGAGTCCTCTCCGCAAAGACGGCGTGGAGTGGGACCTTGACCTAGCGCTGCAGAGTGCCACGCGGTGGCTTCTTCGTGTTGTGTTTTACGGCAGAGATCGTCAGAGAGATATGCAACCCACAAATAAGAATGCGTGGATGCATATTTTCGAAAAGCCAACGCACAGTGAGAGGGACGGATCCTGCAGGGAGGTCACTGAGGAGGAGATGCGCATGTTAGTCGGATTCTGGTGTACACAGGAATCGTCCAAGTTCCGCACCTGCATTGCTGTTGGACTCAGTCGACGAAACATATTTCCAGGCCTCCTTCCACCATCAGTGATGCCACGGAAAAAGTTCAAGGCATTGCTTGCCTCCTTGAGTGTCTCTGATCCGGAGAAGACGACCATTGCATCCCACAGGAAGTTTAACCACATGTCTTCTCTACTGAAACATGTGAACGACTCACCCGCGCTATCTTTTCAACCTCGTTGGAACCTTTCTGTGGATGAGAAATGGTGAATCTAAAGGTCAGTCTGGTATTGGGCAGTACATGAGGGACAAAGTAGTCATGGGTTTTGCAGATTGCATGATAAATCATGGGTTTCGCAGATTCGGAAACGGGGTACAGCTCAGGGTGCCCAGCACCAGGGGTGTAGCCAGGGGGGGGGGGGCGTGTTCAAAACCCCCTCGCCCCGAAAATTTGCAATTTTGCTTGTTATATATGCACGCACACATACAAACGCAGGCAGGAACATACATGAAGTATGGTTGACACCCCCGCCCCCCGCAAAAAAAATTCGCAGTGACTATTCTGTGGTCCAGACCACAGAATAGAGTGCAGCTTTATTCTGTCGACCAGACCACAGAATAGAGTGCAGCTTTATTCTGTGGTCCACACAATAAACTTGCGCGCTGTGGGCGGTGCGGAAATGTTCTGTAGCCCAAGCAGCCCACCTCTCTTGACGACGGTTTTCTGTCACAAAATTGCAAGGGTCCATTCTGTGGTCTGGTCCACAGAACATGCGCTGTTAATGCCCTCAGAAGGAACTGAGCCCACCCATGAAGACTTCGATTTGCCAACGCTCGAGCTCCCTTGACGACAGCTTCTCTCGCGAATCCAATATGTTTAAGGTTAACAGCGCGAAAATAAGACACGGCGGACAGGAAAAAGACGAGACAATATGTGCTCGCCGTTGTTGTGAAATCGCTATTGAAGACGCGTATGCGTGAAAGATTCCAATGTTTTGACATATGCCAGTATTGATATCAGCCGCAGATAAACTTGTTATTGTGAACGGAAGCAGCAAAACGAATGCCTATAATGATAACAAATGACAACGGTTCTAAAATTTCGTGAACCTGGATCTAGCGCGTGCGGAACACTAAAGTCACTTTCACCACAGTACGTTTGTGTCATGTGAAAAAGTGCACAAACATTGCACGGGATACTCGAACTTTGAGCAATCCTTCTGAATGGGCGCGGCCCATAAATCACCCGTAAAAGAACGCTAATGCCACCGCGAAAAGAAAACAATAAAAAAAAAAATCACAGCATATCCACGGGGTGAATGATGATGAGTGGGGCGAAGCTACGGAGGGAATCATCTGTAAACCGTGAAACTCTTCCGTGAAATGCGCCCAGTACATAATATAAAGAGTGTGAAACATCGTGTATATATTAAACATCAAACTTTTATTGTACTGTTGGTTTACGTGGTCCCTTCATTATCACTTGTGATCGGTGAAATGCAAGGAAGAAGTCCGCTCCCGAGCGAAAGAGCGCCAAGAGCGACCGCATTCCCGCTCGCCCTGTGCGAATTAAAGGCAAGGCTAGAGGGAAGACAGGACTCGCGTTCCACGACGCGAGGTCGGTAGCATGCCCAACGCAAGCCAACGGAACGCGATCGTGCAAGTGCTCCGGCTTCGCATCGCCTCATGGTTCCATTTAGCGTCCCAAAACCAAACATATTGCTCAAGGTGTGCCTTGCGTTTTTCGTAGAAATAATTTCTTTATCATGTACATTAAGACGAAAAGTTGAAAGCTCACTAGAGTGTATCGTCCCGCAAAGTATGTCTTTTAGTGTGATTAACTCTCGTACGGCAGGGTCCTCGCGCCGTTGCCGGGTCCACCTCGCCCGTTGACGATCGGGCGAGGTGGCTACATGCAACTACTAATACTACACTTTAAGAAAAACATCTGGCGTTCTTTCGTTCTGCTTTTACAAAACATCTGCGTCTTTCGTTGGGTTTTATTTCATCAATCAACGGTGTTTTTGAACAAAATTTTTATTGTTTAATCACGCACAGGAGAAATCTCACCAGGCACTACCTTGGAGAGAGGAGAGAGAGAAATGTTTTAATGAAAAGCTGGAGCAGCCATTGTTTACCTTGGAGGTAAACAATGCTGCTAATGGCAATGAGAGACAGGAAGAAGTCGGCTTTTAGCTAACACTTACACTTCTACTTCTACTAACGTTTCCTACTGGAACATGCCAATGGCTGCTAATGGGGAATGAGAGACAGAAGAATTCGGCTTTAGTTAACGCGCCGCTGCGATTTTTTTATTGTTCAACAACGCACAGGAGAAATCTCCCACCGGCACCACCTTGGAGGTCAAAGCGTAAGACTTGTTACTCACTACTACGACCACGACGAGGGACGAACGGGTGCCGCCTTAAGGAGCTTCGCCCCCTAATAACAAATCAGGGGCGTAGGCAGAAATTTTTTCGGGTGGGGGCACCTCCTTGATCTGTAGTGGGGACGACGGCAGGGCAGATGTGGTCGAGTGTCATTTTCTGCTCTGTATGCTAGTGCAGAAAAAAAATTTCGGGGGGGGGCACGGGCCCGGGTGTGCCCTACCGGGCTACGCCCCTGTAACAAATAGACAGCGTGTATAAGTTTCTGGCCTTGATCCAATCGAGTACGCAAACGCTTAAGCCACTTTCGCCGCAGTACACCTGTGTCAAGCAAAAAAAAAAAGCGCAGTAAGATTGGCGAGAACCTACTAGTTGTCACTGGACACAGCAACACTTTGTCACTTAAATTAGATACACTTGCATGCGCCGTATAATTACGAGTACTTGTATGATCGTCAACGTCTGAAAACTTTACAGAAACAGCTAAAATAGCCCCTTGCCAATCTCAGTGCACTTTTTTTGCACGACATTAGTGCACTGCGGCGAAAGTGACTAAAGTGTGTCCTGACGCGAGAGATCAGGGCCAGACTATTTTAGTAGTGTCGCCCTCTGTCGTTATGATTCCCTTCTCGCGGTGGCGTTGACGCTGTTCTAAGGAGATCTGTGGCTGTGTTCGCACAATCGGGGGGATCGCTCAAAATTGAGACTCCCGTGCAGATCTTAGTGCACATTTCTTTTTGCATGACACAGATGTACTGTGGTGAAAGTGACTTAAGTGTTCCGCTCTCGATAGATCAGGTCCAGAAATTTTTAGAACCGCTGTCATTTGTTATTATACGCCTTCTTTTGCTGCTTCAATTCACGACAAGTTTACTGCTTTGGCATGTCAGACCAGCAAGCATGCCAAAGGTGGGCTTCGCCTTCGTATTTCGAACCTTTCACGCATAAGCGTCTTCCATCTCGCGTACTATGCCCGGAAATGGCCTCCTTGGTCCGGACTTATTCACAAAGCTGTCGTCAAGAGAGGAGGGCGCAGTGCTTATTCTGTGAATGAGACCACAGAATAAACCCTACCAATTGTAAGAGAAACCCGTCATCAAGAGAGGTGGGCTGTTTGGGCTACAGCGATGTCTGGTGCGCACGGTCCACAGCACAAGTCTAGGGTGGCTCTAACAAGTCTCTTTGGTGTGGTCCACAAAATAAAGCTGCACTTATTTTGTGGTCTAGTTCACAGAATAAAGCTGCAGTTTACCCTGTGGTCTGGTCCACAGAATAGATTGGGACTCTATTCTGTGGTCTGGTGCGCAGAAACCGTCGTCAAGAGAGGTGGGCTGCTTGGGCTACAGAACATTCAGCACAGCCCACAGCGCGCAAGTTTATTGTGTGGTCCACAGAATAAAGCTGCACTCTATTCTGTGGTCTGGTCCACAGAATAAAGCTGCTTATTCTGTGGTCTGGACCACAGAATAGTCACTGCGAAAAAATTTCTGGCTACGCCCCTGCCCAGCACCAACCACAAAAAAATTAAAAAATACCAGAACTGCAAACTATGCTACGAGAAAGGAAAGGAGGAGCAAAAAAAATGTTTTCTGCGGACCATGTGCAGCCAACCTTTGTTTCACCACGTCAAGGAACTCCTTCGCGGGATGGCATGATAGGCACTAGTGCTTTTATTTTTGTATTTATGTAAACAACTTTTGTATTTGCAGATCTTATAATTGCGGTATTATTCTATAAGGCCTTTGTGTTCAAAACGTATATTTCGATTTATTTTACGTTTACCCTGTGCACATAGCATTGGTGTTTTTTTTCTTTTTGTTACATTTTTCTTTGTTTTAAAGAGCCCTCACCAGGTTTGACAATTTTGAGCTAACGAGCGCAATGCATACACTGGGCGTTCACGATCATGTCTGCCAAAATTTGCAACGCTACGCGCCACGGAAATGGATCAAATTTCAAGGTGAACGCTGCTTGCCCTTCCTCTCGCGGGCGCGCCCAGAGAATGAGGGGATGACGTACATGAGAAAATGGCCCTACGTAGATGGTAGTGCTGTGACGTCGCTCCTCTACATAGACGACTGTGCTCTGACGTCGCCAAAAGTAGCACGTGACACTGCGCTAATTATTTGACACGACGTGTATTCTGTATAATTTGTTGCTTAGATAGAATAATAAAACTTGACAGAAATAATGAGACACACAAAGGGAACGTGTGCGTCTTTTTCATTTTAAATCAGTGATGCTACCGAGGACTTCCGCTTTGGAGCAATTTTTTGGAGCAGCAAAATTTCCATTTTTGGAGCACGTTGGAGCAGCAATAATTTCCACTTGGAGCACTTGGATCAGATAATTTTGCATTTGGGAGCACTCTGGAGCAGAAATTTTACATGTGGAGTGCCTAGAGAAGTAAATTGCATTAACTTTCAAGCATCTAACATAATTATTATGGGGCTCTTATGAAGAGCTAAAAATATTTCGATTCAATGCAAAATCTCATGGAAAAAATCATCTCAGGAGTACTCGATATTTCACTCGATAATGCAAAAATAAGGGCTCATGCAGTTGAGTGTTCTGCATTAACCTCTTCGGTGATTATTTTCGACACAAGCAAATAAACAAAATACCGGATCAATAAAATTGTACTTTTCGAAATTAAACTCTAAATACATCTATGTGGTTTATCAGCAGACGTGGTAGAACCACAGTGACGTACAACAGTGCCTCAATGCTAAGAGTCGCACTGTCCCTAATGCATCCCCTAAGACCGACTCCAAGGCGAAAGCCAGGTTCTTTTTTCTCCTCGATCGTGTGTTGATCCTCCCCTCCCTCTCTGCAAGCTTTATTCTGCACCTCACCGGTTTTGCACTGCGTCCATGATCGGCGCACTGATCACGGGAAGCAGTGCAAAAGCGGCGATGTCATGTGATGACGTCATCACATGACATTACGACACATGACGCCATGATGACGTCACTAGTTCTGAAGATCTATGACGTCGTGATGACGCTATCACGTGATGATTAGTTTTTTGCTTAAATCGATTGACGCCGCCGACGGTCAATTTTCGTGTTTGATGAAGCATAGATCTAAGGTCTTCGCATTAATATTGCGTATTGACGTTAACAGCCTGGCCATTACAACCGGCTTGTATATACCAAACTGTCCTCCATCATGTCACCACGGTGCTGTGCGCGAAATAGCTTCGCTTATCATCCCTTCACGTGAAATGGCTCCTCAATTTTTTTTTCAATTTTATTGCGATAGCAATTATATGGACACTCTCGGCGGGTTTATCACCGTAGCCGTTGCCGTATTTTCACGTAATAAAGCCAAACTGATAACATCCCTCGCGCCACCCCCGCGCATTCTACCCGCGGGTAAAAGCTCACGAGCGCTGGCAACGAAACGCGGCTGAAGCGGAGATTAAACGAGCCGGCCGTCTCCGTCGCACGGAGAGCCCGTGCAGATAACATCTTCCCGCGCGAGCGGGCTTGCCGTCGAGTGCTCATAAGAGAGGAAACGTCTCCTTTGATGGGCCCGCCTGTCTTTCGTAGGAGCATGAAGGGACGCCAGGGGAGGGGTGGGGGAACTGCATCGCTCGAAGGGAGCAGGCGCTGGCGCGCGCGCTATCTCGAGGCATCAGGAGACGGCTCGTAAATCTGCTGTGCTTTCACCGCCTACTTCGCGTTTAGAGAACTCACAGCCCGAAAACCGCTTCGGTTCCTGGAGCGACCATATTCTCTTAAACCAGCGTTTTGTGGAGTTACGCGAGATCAGATCCAAAAGAGTTAGCTCCTAGCCTTACTTCGTAACAATACAATTTGTTGGTATCGCATTCGTTGCTTCACCTTAAGCGAAACTGCGTTTTCTTAACCGTCAGCTATTGACCTGGAAAGCGAGGAGCGAACGTGTAACATGGCGTAGCCACTTCACAGTGGGCCGTCAGCGACGGGCCCGCTATGACAGCAGCGCATATAAAACGCAGTTGCGGCTGCTCCGACCAGGAGGCATGTTTTTATTAATGAGATGACATTTTATTGCGATAGCAATTATATGGATACTCTCCACGGGGTTTTGCCGTCATGTCCCATATAAAGTCCAAATTGATAGCATCCCCCCGCGCGTCGTATGTCTACCGCGAGTAAAAGCGCGCGAGCGGTGCCGACGAACGCGGCCGAAAAATAAATCAAACGAGCTGGCCCATTTCCGTCGCTCGGAGGGCGCATGCGCAACATCACCCCGCTCGGGCGGCCTGCCGTCGAAAGAGGGGAAACGCCCCGCCCGTCTTGCACGAGCATGAAAAGACACGAAGGGAGGGGGAAGGTTCGCTCGAGTAGCAACTTTGAACTTTGATTCTAAGGGCGCGGTGGCGATCGCTGGCCAGCGCGCTATCTCGGCAGCCATCAGCGGGCGGCTCGTATGCTCTTCTACGTGCTGCGCTCTCAACGCAAAGACACTGTGCGTAAAGAGCATCTTTCCCTGGAACGGCCGTATTCGCTTACTCTAGCGTTTCGTAGATACGCGAGATGGGATTCATCGCATTCATTGCTTCATCCTTTCGGTGGAGCTGTGACTTTCCTTAAAAAAAGCAAGCAATGAGTTCATTTCGGAACCCTATAGCACTGACGAGCTCGAAAGGGCAGGGCCTTTTGGGGTATTTACCGCAGAGTGATTACAAACCCGGATGTGCTGGTGGAAGGAATTACGAAAAAGTCTTTCTGTATGAAGACCCATGGATAAAGTATCTGAGGAAAAGTGTCAATGCGTTCGCACCATTCACGTGCTCTTCCATAGACGCGAAGCACGAAGAATTCGATATTGTTCCATATACCTATTGCTAGTGATCCCAGACTTGATTCCGCGATGTCCAGAAACAAGTGACAGACCTTTTAGCGGCACGCGTGTAGTTATTACTGAGCATTGCTTTCATTACGGGCCGTGCGACGCTTGAAACAAGCTATCAGCAGCGTTTCTGGAAGCGGCAACGTCCGCCGATCAATCGCAACCACACTTCCACGCTGCCGATTGGCTAGACGTCACGAGCATCTGCGGAGAGCGTGTTTTGCTGTCGAGCCGACTTGCACAACAAAAGCTGCGTCGGCACCGTGCATGGCGTCATCGCTTATTCGGCACGCATGCGCGAGCGCTGTTTATTTAACGGAATAATTATTGGTCCGTGATTGTAACTTTGACGGCCCCAAGATCAAGCTGCACATACTTTGACGCGCCGCCGGTGCGATCGCCGGTGATAGACGCCCCCAAACCCGAGACTCTGGCGCAGTTTGGCGCAATTTTCGTCGATATTATCAGGATGGCGCAGTAAATACAATTTGGCGCACTTTGGCGCAGCTGGCGCAGGAGTGGAATCACTGCATTTTTTTTCGTGAATTGCAGTGAGATGCGGGGCTAATGTGCCTCCGTTTCCCACGCGTTCGTGTCCCCGTGGTTAGCGCATCGAGCAAACGCCAGCCCCTTCGAGCATTCATTATGCTCATTTATTCTACCCCAAGTTAATCATGATACCGCCCCTCTCGTGCCCGTACAAATGTCGCAACTTTCATGCCCGTCCCGCAGAAGCAGGCAGTACACCACAGAGAACGCCGACAGAACGCCCGACAGAACGCCCACGGCCGCTACATAAAAAAAAAAAAAAAAGGTAGCGGCCATGCAACGCCGCTCGCGTGCTCGGGCTGGCACGTCATGCGCACGTGACCATGCATGCGCATGACGTGTCCATGCGCATGGGTGTAGGCAGGGTGTGCAAAAGGGTCACTTGCCCCCCACCCTGCCCCGCCACGGTGGTCTAGTGGTTATGGCGCTCGACTGCTGACCCGAAGGTCGCGGGATCGAATCCCGGCCGCGGCGGCTGCATTTTCGATGGAGGCGAAAATGTTTGAGGCCCGTGTACTTAGATTTAGGTGCACGTTAAAGAACCCCAGGTGGTCGAAATTTCCGGAGCCCTCCACTACGGCGTCTCTCATAATCATATGGTGGTTTGGGACGTTAAACCCCAGATATTAAATTAATTATTTGCCCCCCACCCAAGCTATGCCAGCTCTCTCCCCCTCCCCCAGCCGTGATGTAACACGGGTTTGCACCCCCCAAGGCAAAATCCTGCCGACGCCCATGTCCATGCGTATATGTCAAGTGAAGAGGGCGGGGAAGGGATTTGGCTTTCGAAGGCTACAAGGGGCGAGTGGCAAGGGTTTGAAACTCGCCTCCTTGCATCGTGGTTTCGCGCCGCTACAAATTATTGTTTTTCTCAGCTCGTAATGAACCGATTTAAAAAATTCTTGCGGCATACTGCCCTTCATTCGGCACACAACTTCCAGCGTCTAACTAAAATTTGCTATGTGGCTTGGTGAGGGGCCCTTTAATATTTTGATAACATTCGAAATCTGTTGTTTGAAACTAAAGGACCCCTGATAGCGAAATTTTTGTGATTTTTTAAATGTAACTTGTAGCCTTGTGTCAGGTAATGCCGAATTGAATCGTAAATGCTCCAACGTGTCATATAATTATTGCTTGCATTGCTAATTGTGGCCAATTTTAACGTCACGTCGAAACGCCTGCCTAAAATTGTAAGAAACTGGCGCCCCACAGCAGGGGAGCGCCAAGACCACGTATGCTCAAGCTTTGGTGACGTTGACAGTGCAGTTTTAACCAGAGACGCTATGTACACAATTTTGTACACCACTTGTTTTTGCTATTTGTGTCAACTAGAGGCTAAGAAAGAGCAAGATATATTGAGCTTTGGATGAATTGAACCTCCTGCATATTAAGTTTGTTTTCGTTTAACTTCATCTTGCAGTGTACTTTTGCATATGATCACTTTGCCGAATGGACTACCACGTTCAACGAGTCGTACGATGTGCCGCTTCCTGCCAGCCATGTGAAAAGTGTAATTTTTCTTTGCTCGAAATGGAAAGAAAAAATTAATTTGCAATATATTTCTAGCCTCATATTCATTCTATTTATGCGAAAACAGAGCATGATTGACTTCAGCATAAATAGACATTTAATTACAACTTAATTAGGATTAGTCACTATAACACACATAAATGAACATATTATGGCATTATTTTTGTTGCAATAGAATATTGCGTGCCTTGAAATAACTTTGTATCGATCTGACGCATTTACAGACAGTTTTTCATAGGCGGCCTGAAAGGGTTAATATCTAGAGTGCCTCGATGCGCGCGCCTCCGCTTAGAGTGGTGTTAGCTTTTGAAAGGGCAGGTGCCGCCTCCTCGGCCTTGGCGGCAGTGTGGGCGCCATTTTGAATCCCCCGCCCGGTCACTTGTGCATGGGAGAGTATTTCGGCCGCGCGTTAAAAAAGTCACGTGGTACAGAGATGCTCCGCGTGCGGCGGTCGCGGTTGCCTAGGTGAAGAAGACGCGGCCGCGGCGGCACTCCGACCGTCGTTGGGTTCTGCGGCAGTGCCATGTTTCCTTTGTTATTACAATGTATTCAGTGGGCATTGAGATGACGCAGTAACTGCATGAGCTGCAGGACTGCATCAGCTGCACGTGACAGTGCACAAATGCAACATTCATGGGTAAAATTTAGCACAGCTTCACTGACTTGGCGTCGCGAAGACTGATGAAACTGCGGAGCTGGTGCCTTTTCCTTGGCTTTGGGGTGCCTTTTTTACTAAGTACTATTTTAGCTGTCGATACAGCGATGATGACGCCGCTAAACGGTCACGAGCTCCTGCTTTGGCCACTCGCAAGCCAGGATCGGCTTCCCTTCGTTGCTGGGCGGCCGACGTCTCTCTTCCCGATGAGTTTTGTCGTGCAGTTGCCGCGACACGCCTCCCTCACTCGAAACTCGGTGTCGGCCCGCCATCGTTGGGCTCATGCTCTAGCAAATTCACATCATATTTCCCGCCGCACCGCTTCTTCTCCCGAAGACAGAATCTTGTTCGTACTCGCCATACTCGTCGCCGAACGTCGTAATGCTCTGCGCCGACAGTACACGCTTTTGTACTGCTTTGTTCACGCAGAATTTATTCTTGCAGCACCAACGAAATGAAGCAATGTTAGTGCTGTTAAATCAAGGTGTGCGGTCTAGAGGTAGGGAGCACTCTTGTAAGCTCAGTGCGAGCAGTCCGGCCGCATTAGAATTAACACCACAATTAAAGCACGATATGCAACACGTACGAATGACGGTCGGATGTCAACAAGCATGCACGCTAGCAATAAACAAAGATAATGAAGATGTGCGTCTATCCTAGCCTCTCCTAACTCCATCGCACTGTATGTGTTAGTAGTCAGGGAACACCAAGCCCAGCTTTTAGGGGCGAAGCTCCTTATAGCGGCACCCGTTCGTCCCTCGTAGCGTAGTATGTAACCAGTCTTACGCTTTGACCTGCAAGGTGGTGCCGGTGGGAGATTTTTCCTGTGCGTTGTTGAACAATAAAAAATTCGCAGCGTTAGCTAAAAGCCGACTTCTTCTGTCTTCATTCCCATTAGCAGCCATTCTTTACCTCCAAGGTAGTGCCTGGTGAGATTTCTCCTCTGCGTGATTAAACAATAAAAATTTTGTTCAAAACGCCGTTGATTGAAACCAACAAAAGACGCCAGATGTTTTGCAAAAGCAAAACGAAAGAACGCCAGATGTTTCTAAAGCAAAACGAAAAGACGCCAGCTGCTTAACGAAAGACGCCAGATGTTTTCTAAGCAATGGTTTTCTAAACAATGAAAATTCACAGCGTACATGTAAAATTAAAGTGCGCTGCAAGTCGTCATAACTCATCGAACCTTTAGTATAAACGCGCCCGATCTCACGTCGGTGATGATGTACTGGGCAGAATTCACGGAAGATTCACGGTTCACCGATGAACCTCCGCAGCTTCGCCCATCATCATCATTCACTCCGTGGATATGCTGTGATTTTTACTCTGCCGAAATAACATAACACTACCGCAGAAGGGGAACGCATACTATCGATACGATGGCCGGAGCCACCGCGTCTACGCGTCTCGCCGGTCTCGCTCGCCTGGCAACGGCCAGACCCCCGCCAGAGGGCCGCACCGGCCGCACTTTTTTAACGCGCTGAGGAAATACTCCCCTTGTGCATGGCGCGCGTGCTGTTTTAGGTCGGTGCTCGTTTCCCTCCAGTTTTATGCGCTCGCTACCGTCACCATGGCCGGGTGTTGCGTGCCGCAGTGCACCGATCATTCCAGAAACGCAGGGAGCTGTATCGTTTTAGAAGATACGAGGTTTCTTTGGACAGTAAAAATCAAACGTGACAAGCGGCATCCGAAGAACACATTATGCACTTGCAGCGTAAGTTTCCGGCCGGTATTTCGAATGCACATGCAAGGATAACTTCTGCCGGTGTTAACCTTGCGTAATAAATGGACACACTGATATAAGCTACATGCTTAAAATGCTTTAGTTCACGTGTGCATGAATCCTGCATTTTTCTTCGCAAACATTCTTTACTGCACTTGGTTGGTCCTGTACTTCCTTTGATTTTTGCTTTCGCTATTTTTGTGATTTGAAATGTATCATGGAATATATCCTTCTTTTTTCCTAATAATAATTATTTCTGAGAATTTACGTCCCAAAAACCCCGACATGATTATGAGAGGCGCCGTATAGTGGAAGGCTCCCGAAATTTTGACCATCTGTTGTTCTTTAACGTACACCTAAATCTAAGTACACGGGCCTGTCATTTCACCTAGCTCCATCGAAATGCATGGGGCCGCTGCGGCAGGGATTCCATCCCGCAACCTTCGGGTCACCAGTCAAGCACCATAACTAAAACCACGCAGGGTTGTTGTTTTTTACATTCCTTTCCATGTTTCAAGTACGCCTTCTGTGCTGGTCTGATGCCCATGTATGTATGTGTGCAGTTAAATGTTTTTTATCCTTCCCTGTTTCTGTGTTTCAAGGTTACATTTTCGTCCTGTCTTAAATAATTACGCAGTTCTTGTCTTTTTTAATCATTTACGATCACTGTGAATCGACTAGTGGCAGTTGTGTTTTACTGCGTAATTTGCGTTTTATTTGTGTGATTGCTTCTGTCAGCGCAGCTTTAATGCACACTAATAAATTGCCTGTACACTGGATATTAACGCACGCGCGCACACACACACACACCTACACACACACGCACGCACACACACACACACGCACACATACACACACACATACACACACACACATTCAGTATTTTATTTCTTAGAGCAAGCAAAATTTATTTATTAATAACGTAAGCCCTGAAGGCTCATACGGGAATGCGCATACAACAGTTCTCGCGAAGCGTCTATACAAAGAAGACACATGAAAACAAGAAGACGGGGAAGCATTGTGTACAGTAGACACGCTATGTCAGTAAAAAAATACAAGAAACAAAGTCAAGTTGTACAATGAGTACGTCATGGAAAATCAGTTAATGAAATAAAAACTCACAGGCTCCCTTATGCGTTCGCTTAAGACGGCTCGAAAGCGAAAGCCATCTTCCTTCTCAGTTTTTTGCGCCCAAAGCGCGGTTTTGCATTGCCTCCAAGATCGGAGGCACCTCACCTGGTTTTGCACTGCCTCCGTGATCTGCCCACTTTTGACCAAGCTACGATGTCATGTGATAACGGCATCATATGACGTCACGCCAAAATTTGTGAAGCCATGATGACGTCATATTGTGACGTCATCACGTGACGATGATTTTTCGCATCCCTCGTCCCCAACGTCGCGGCACGCCGACGCCGTAGACGCGGCCCGCCGACGGTCAAATTTCGCGTTTGATGAGGCATTTAAAGGTTTCGCCTTAAAAAATACGTCCGCCACGGTGGTATGGTGGTGACGGAGCTCGGCTGCTGACCCGAAAGTCACGGGTTCGATCCCGGCCGCGGCGGTCGCATTTAGGTGGAGGCGAAATGCTAGAGGCCCGTGTACTGTGCGATGTCAGTGCAGGTTAACGAACACCGGATGGTCAAAATTCATGGAGCCCTCAACTACGGCGTGACTCATAATCATATCATGATTCTGGCAAGTAAAACCCCAGATATTAATGGAAGAGTCAAATAAACGACGCCGTGCATCTGCAGCACAAAGTGTTAAACAGTATTGGAAACACTCAATAATATGTGCATGCAATTGGGTATGCGAGAAAACCTGCAGATACAGAAAAAGAAACTGCAGATACAAAAAGAAGGAAAAACGCACTGATACTGCGCGCATGCAAAGTTTTACGGCATACTACTCAACAACGTATTCATCGTTTTGATAAGGGCTCAAGGTGCAACTCGAGTGCCGATACAGTAGCGGCTACATTGTGAGCAAGAAATGTCAGCAATAATAATCATAAAGCAGCTTTCGTTTCATTTTAGCAGGATATTCGCACCATACTGCCCCTCGGCCCTTTATTCTGTGTACAATATGTATGATGCGATTTATAATAAACGAGTAAATTGCTTGCAAACTTAGCAAAATGAGCCACCTTAATCGCGCTTAGGTAGCTTCGCAACACTAAATTGTGTGTGTTCAGATACATATACTGCTGCTGCTGCTGACATGCATACAAATTTAAACGATTGTTTGTGTATTTGGAATGCAGAGCTTACGATAAATTAAGTAAGGCTTTAGAGTTTGTCCTTTCCGGCGTAAGGAAGAGGGTTGGTTTTTAATATAACAGAGTCTACGTCTACCTCTAGCGCATAACACATGCACAGGCCGTCAGCTTACATGAATTACATGCTTCCTTAATAAACATTTAGGCAACAACAGCAATAAAAGCTGCCCAAGCTTCAAAAAGAAACGAAAAAGAGAAAGCTCACTAGCGTGTACTTATTTCCGGACGTATCCGCGCACCGCGAGCGCTTCGTGTAGCGCGTTTCGCATGCTGCCGAGCTGCGGCGGGATTCGCAATGGCGGCCGTCGTAGCAGACGACGCGCCTGTCCTCACCCTCAGCGGAGGGCGCGGGCATCAAGGCACCCTATTAATATCGGGGCCCCATGCGTGGCAACAAATGAAACGATTTGGGTGCTTCGGTATGAGTTAAGCCTGTTAAGAGTGTGTCACCTCCGGAGTAAGCAGCCAAAACCACCTTGAGAGCAGCCCGACAACAGAGCAAGAGAGGCGAGCAACAATAGCCCTCGTCGGGTGCCAGTCGTGGTATTGTGTGCGCCCGCGAATCTTCTGCGACATCGACAATCCTTGCTTTTCTTGTGAAACGTGATGGGGCCTTCATCTACGTCATACCAGTGGCGACATCGCGAGGTGCTGCCAACTTGGATGAGCACTCACACTTACTTTAAAACCAAATTAAAATATCTTAAAGGCAACGTTCGCCTCTAATAATCAGCCAGAAGGGCCTCCGTATACGGGACAATCAAACAACACAAACGTCTCGAGATTTCAATTTTAGTGTCAGGGGCCTAAAAGGATCCCTGACAGCGAAAATTTTCTCAGCGACTTTTTTACTGTAATTTGTAGCTTTGTGTCTGGTAATTCCGGAACTGAATCGTAAATGCTCTAACGCATCATCGTATAATTAATGCGCTAGCGTCGATCAGTTCTTCTATCATTATTTTACCCTACACTTTACCATCAATCAATTTCTGCGGCAGGCTGAGCCGTCACTAGCCGTGAGCAGGCTGCGCATCGAATGTGAGTATTTTGGCAATCACGGCTGGCAGTCTTGTCGATCTAGCACTCAAGAACGTACAGCTCTAGAGCTGACCAATGAAAGTGCAATACAGCCTTTTTATAATCCGCAAGCATGCTTTCCTGCACTGCGTATTGGCCCAACTAAGGGCAGCACCTGTCGTGCTTAAAGTGGAGACGAGGTCGCACGTGCTGGGGCTTGTCAATCCGCCTTTTTCACGACGCCCCGGCGCATGCGCTCTTCCCTAGCGGCAAAGTCGCGAAACGTCTCCTCATCTCCGAGGCTTTGCTTCTGGCAATATCGGTTCTCCCGGCCCCAGCCAAGCCCCTACCAAAATGGCAGAGGCAGCACAGGAAAACGAAAGAGGCAGATTACGCGTGTTTATATCAAGAGAGCTGAGTCTACATTTTCCGCGTCATAGCGCAAACAAACTGCGATTGAACACGTTTTTTGCCGAAATTACTAGCCGCCATTAGTTGGGCTAACTGCATCGCAGGAAAGCTAGCTTTACAATCATGAAAAGGGTCTATTAATTTGTGAACAGTCTTCATGCCATTCCTGGCTGTACAAGAAGCGTGCAAGGGCAGCGCGTGGCTCTGAAATTAAATGGGACCAGTGTGTCAGCCCAGTGATAAAACTCGGCCAATCCACATGTTCACGATAAAATATTACCACACCAAACACATGAACAGTAAGAGTGAACAGGACACTGCTATCCTGTCCACCTTCCTTTGTCCACGTTTTAACCCTTTGAGGGTCCAATTTTTTCAGCAAATGCGACCTCCCAGGGTCGATTTTTAGGGGCGAAGCACCTTGGGGTCCGTTGTTGTCTGTCTGTCACGGCACATCGGTTATGTGCCCCTAAAAGGTGTGTGATCGCCTGTGGTGGAGATCCACGCATCTCCACCATGCCAAACCACCGTAAAAACACCGACATTTAAGTGCCCATCAATCAAAGCATATGACAGCACAATGCACGCTGCAGTGAAAATACACGAGCAGGCACTGCGGTGCAAATGCGTATATAAGCGCGTTTCAGACCACACATTCTCTTTCTGCCATGGTTGAAAACGAACGTGAATGCGCTCTTGCCCGCGAAAGGCAACGCCGACAACAACTACTCCGGAGGTGAGGGCGCGGGAAGCGGCAACTCAACGGCAACGCCGACAACAACCTACCCCGGAGTTGAAGGCGACACAAGCTGCGGCTAAACGCCAGAAGCGTTGCCTACCGGAGATGGGAGGCACCGATGCACGGTTGAAGCGCGATTTTCTCGACCGGAGCTTCGGGCACAACTGCAAAGTGTGTGATCGCCTGTGGTTTGATAACGCATTGACCAAAATCGCCAACATACGAAACGATCTGTCGCGAGCCAACGCCATCACAGTGCTGCAGCAAGAATTCTCTGGTGGTGATCACAGTGAATACATGGTTTGCCCAACGTGCAAAGCTTTCTTGGTATCTGGCAAGGTCCCTACAATGCGTGTAAAGTACGGTTACTGCTACACGCCCAAACCAGAGCATCTGCCCGCGCTGAACCCCGTAGAAGAACAGTCAATTGCTCCGCGGCTCCCGTTCATGAGGATCAGGCGTTTACACAGTGGGCAATGCCAAGCAGGGGCGTAGCCAGAAATTTTTTTCGGGGGGGGGGGGGGGGGTTCAACCATACATTATGTATGTTCGTGCATGTGTTTGTATGTGTGCATGTATATATGCAAGCAAAATTGAAAAATTTCGGGGGGGGGGGGGGTTGAACCCCCCCAACCCCCCCCCCTTGGCTACGCCCCTGATGCCAAGGGTGATTTATAATAACAACAAATGATCCCCAGTGCTTCGCCCACTCGTCATGATTCGTGATGATGTGTCATGATGCGTGGATTTTTTATTGCTGATTTAAATTCTTCAGGCGAATTTATTTCAGAAAAAAATTGTCGCAATTTTTTAGGTTGACCATAAAGTGACGAAAAAAAAAACGTTTGTGTTGTTACATCACGCGGTTTATTCGTGAGTAACAGCAAGATAAATTCTACAGAAAAGTTTCTACAACTGTTAAAAATTACGCCTTGCAATAAACGTCTGTGTAGTTCACAGATGTACAAAAATAAGAGGACGAAGTTGCGTCAAATGGACACACGGAGGGAAGTCACCTTTGATACAGTCGGCATTGTCTCGCTGTGCACGCTTTTCAGATGTCACTCATTTATCAACATTTGAGTCTGAACTCGTAAGTAACTCTATTCAATGATTCGGCAGTCGAGCAGAGATTCCTCCAAATCGCCGCTAGACTCACTCGCAGCAGAGGAACCTGTGCACACTTCAATAACACAAGTGAACTGCATGGGTGCGTGCATCGAAGAAGACTGCGTGGTTGTGTGTGCATCCGAAAAGCAAAAACAAGTCAGAAACCTATACAGTGATGGAAGCGACCTTTTGCTTTTTTGAGCAGATTCTGGAGCAGAAAAAAATGCTGCTTTGGAGCAGCCATAAGTGTTTCCGGAACAGAAAAAATGCTAGTTTGGAGCAGCTATTGGCGTTTTCGGAGCAGATAGCAAAATATTCCGAACCACTCCTGGAGTACAAAGCATCATTTAAACCTGCCATAAATATTGTTATTAAACCTATTGCACATACAATAACCACTGCAAATATCAAGGAACAAATAATTAAGCAGATGGATGGTCATTGATGAGCTATATATTTAAAATACCAGTACTCGAGGCAGAAATGATATAAAAACGATAAAGTTGAGCACCAAGTTCACAACACGGCGACGCCATCTTGAACTTTCCTTATTCTTTCCTTATACCCCCATACTTTCCTTGGAATTATTGTCTGTTAGTTCGCATTAATAATATAACCACAGTCACATAACTGCCGCCAAAGCAGAAGTTTATAATTGGTATGAGATCAAATCAATCTATTATTTTCAGATTTCGCCAAAATAGCCTGCACTAAAATTTTCAAAAAAAAAAAAAAAAGAAACGCTAAATGAGCTATACACTTCAAATGCCAGTTCTTGTGGCATAAATGAGGCTGATAATGTGATAAATGAAGTCATACATCACAGTTGTCACAGCAGCAGTTAGTAATCAGAACGATATCGAACTAATCTGACATACTTGTCAGGTACAAACATACAGCTAAATCGGATATACATCGTGCCAGTACTTTTGGCCATAGGTCGGCAAAAATGTGGAGCTCACTCAGACTCACTCATGAAATACAGTCTGCCCTTAGAGCTCACTCGGACTCAAACTCACCAAAATTTTCCTCAGCTGGACTCACTCGGGCTCAGACTCACTGAAGTTTTTCTCAGCCGGACTCACTCGGACTCAAATTCACCAAAATATTACTCACTCGGACTCATTTAGACTGAGACTCACTGCTCTATCAGAGTCTGAGTGAGTCGACTTATGAGTTCGTTAGCATATAATTGGCTTTTTTGACCATGGTGTCAATGCCCTTTAACAACGTCTCGCATATTTGGTGCTCTACTTGGCACCTTTTGATCTCGAACCTACAAATATGAGTTATCAGTACTGGCAATCCAGTAGGGACATTTTGATTGAATCTGGTGACTCACAGGAGATATTTTTATCAAGAACTTCCTGTGTGAGTTTGCAGCGGTGGGAAGTGGTTAGGTCAACCTGCCCCCCCCCTCCTCCTTTTACATAACTCACACCTCTGATTAATAAATATTGAGCAGGTGTATGAACGCTAGTGCTTTGAAGTATGTGAGTCGGCGGGAGTGTAAACGTGAGCCGACATAGGGCTGATAGTAATGCTGAAGTTGTGTATATAAAACCATAGGTCGGCAAAGAAGTGTGGAGCTCACGCAGACTCACTCAAGAAGTATACTTTGCTCTTAGGGCTCACTTGGACTCAGACTCACCAAAACTTCCCTCTACCAGGCTCACTCGGACTCAGACTCACTAAACTTTTCTGCAACCAGACTCACTCGGACTCAAGCTCACCAAAATGTTACACACCCGGACTCACTCAGACTCAGAGTCGCGGCTCGATCTGAGTCTGAGTGAGTTGACTCGTGAGTGAGTTTGCCAACCTATGATTGTGGCATTGTCAATATGATAGTATGCAGCTAGTATACAATCGGCATACGACCATACTAGAATGATAGTATACAGCATGTTTTCGATTTTGTTTAGGCTCGCTGGATGGTCACATGGTTAAATTCGTTGTTTGCAGTTTCCCAACGCCATTTCGAAGCAGTATCGGAGCAGTTCTTAACAAAAATTACAGTTTGGAGCAGCATGGAGCAGCGTTTCTCTTTTGAAGCAGTTTGGAGCAATTGGAGCAGCACTTCCATCACTGCCTATAATAATCCTTCGCCTTATGCCAAGATGGAAGCGGTTTTTGTCAGTCCCCAAAACAGTAAACACAATAAGTAGAGTGGCATATTGTTTGTGTAAGTGAGCGCCTGCACGGAAACCGGCGTAATCGCACCCCGGAGAGCAATAAACAAGAGAGCTACAAAGCGGTCACCCTTTGAGAGATTCTGACAGCCATCAGTTTTGCGGGGCGAGAAGCGGGATCCTATCGAAGGACGAAACCAAAACTAGCTGCTGCACGCCCGCATGCGACCGGCTGAGCACACGATAGCCGGCGCACCGCCTACTGCTGTAGTAAAGCATAAAGAAAGAACAAACAGAGAGACATCAACGCAAGAAAAAAAATTGTATTTCCACAACGTATTTAATCACGAACGTCTAACAAAAATAACCCATCTTGCTATCTTGTTACAATTTACATGTACGCTTGCCACCTTGCGGTCACTCGCCTACATGGTAATGGATTGCACAATGTGATGCATTGGCGACTTGTTCGCATTTAATTGCCCATGCAGTCACTGGCTCGTCCAAATCATGCGATAGCGTTGTTCTTTCTGTAAAAAGTGGCAACGGCTCGAGCTCCACTCCCCATGCGCTTCACGGCTTTCAAACTTTTTGCTAATGAGCACCAATTTGCAGTTTAATTTACGATAAAAGACAGCAGGATTGACAATGTTTTCACAGAAGGCTGATAAGAATTCTTCTGGCAGTGCTGGTACACTAGTTACCATGCCAGACTTTTTTTTTATACAGTGAAACCTCGGTGATACGAATCTCACGGGACCACCAAAAATATTCGTACCATCCGAAATTTGTATCACCAGAAAGATTTGAAAATTAGCATGCGACAAAAGAAAGCTGGCGTACATTTTCATTTATTGTTTTTCAGGGCCGCAGCAACGTCAGGAAGAACCCTGAATGATTGTCAGTGAAGTTTTTAGATGTCGGCAATCATACCAGCACTCGTAAATATACGGCTCGCACGCGCTTATTTAATTAATGAACCAGGTGCGTTGTGACCCGGGACAGCAGTAGCCCCTTCCAAATTTTAGTATGCTATTTTGCATGACACCGGAGTACTATAGCGAAAGTAACAAAAGAAGCACCATGACGCGATGGATCAAGGCCACAAAAAACAGAATCACGGTCCTGTGTTATGATTTTGTTATTGTGGAGGTGTTGGGGATGTTTTTTGGAAGATTTGCGGCCGTGCCCGCACAAGTTCGACCTCAAAGTTCGCGCATGTCGACGTTGTGAGGCCCGACTCCTTCACCAAGACCATCCACGCCTTCTTTCGGTCCTCGTCCACCTTTCATAGGATGTCTGATGCACGAAGCAGGCACGTGTAAACACAGTACAACGACAGCAGCCCGCGTCGGCGCGTTAGAAAAAAAAAAGCATGCACGCTAATGTCCCCTGTAATCCAAACGCGAAGGCACACAGAGGCGCATAAGAGCCTCAAAGATTCGCGCACACAATCTCGGAGGCCGTGACGCGTCTCTGAAGGTTTATTTTGGCCGTAAGAAAAGTTTTTTTCTTACACCGTGATTCTGACGACTTGGCGGCGCGGCACGCATGCCGACGCGCGCGCTTGCGTTCGCGCGCTCGCATGTGCTCGGCGCGTCTTCCGCGACTACGCGGACAGCACCTCTTCGTACCTGGGCGGTAGCGTACGTTCGTATCAAACGTCGCTGGGTGAAAATTGGTTCGCAACAACCGTACTCCATTACATTGCAGGCCAATGGGCCTTGGCCGGGACCAACGAAAAATTCGTATGAGCTGTGATCGTATCACCGAGGTATCACTGTATTTGAAATTTTTTCTGTGCACTCATTGGAGGTGAGGAGGGCTGGAATGGGAATGCAGAACATTTAACTTTCTAATAATATCAAGATGGAGTGCTTGGCGATGGGAAAGAAGCGCCTCTGTGAACAATTCTGTGTAAGCGGAATTTATACTGTCCTGTCTCGCCATCCATCCTGAGAAAACTATTCTTTTTTACAATTATAGTGTGTTTTTGACTGAATTGTTTGACGCAATATATACAAGGCATTGCAATGTTGAAAGCAATGGTTTTGAAAATTTTATTTTTTTCTGCAACTCTTGGACAAACAAGGCCTGTGGCACCATGTAACCTAATAATAAGATAGCTGCGAGTGCGGTGTGTAACGATCGGTTCGGTGATTTGCTAGCGTAGGAAGAGCGGGTGGGCCAATACTGCAGGAAAGCTGCCGCAGTGAGCGACCACTGCTCTCAACTGCACAGGCTTATACAACTGTAGTTTGGTAATAAACAAAATGTTGGTGCCAAATAATCGTGTTTTGTGGGAATGTACTAACAGCTGAAAAATGAGCATAACTGTATTACCGTATATTGCCGATTATAAGTCGACGTTTTTTTTATAAAATGACCTTCCAAAGTTCGGGGGTCGACCTATACGCGGAATCGTAAAGTCGACTTATCTGTGGGGTCCGACGAAAGGTCGTCGTCCTTTAATTTTCTGCTATTCGACGCATCGATAACATCAGCCGCAGAGGCAGCGGAGTCGCGGCAATAGCTATCTCTCAACGCGCGCGCCGCTTCCGGAGCCGGACATTTTTGTGACCTGCCACAATGATCGCGAAACTATAGCGAAACCACGCGAGGCGAAACTACGGAGCGCGTTTAAAAATCACCGCCGCGCGGCATTAATGCGAACTGCTTGGGAAACACGGTCTCGAAAGCCATTTCAAACCTTTGATAGAGGGCGAGCGATGCTCTATGAATAAAGAGGAATTTACCTTGCGATGCGCCCTGCAGTTTTGTTTTCATACAATAGAAACGATTCGTTGACAAACCATCGGCGTTTCACAGAAAAGCTGGCAGCGCCGTGTTGGCTGGCAACACTTTGCGGGGAACTAAACCACATGACCAGTCACATGAGCCCACAAGCGTCTTCACGTCTTTTTGCACTCACACCTGTTCGCCATTTCTGCATTTCGCTTCGCTTGCGAGCAGTGGTGTGCGCAATTTGCGACGCTGCCAAACGGACGCCAAGATGCCACTGCTACGTTGGCAACAGTACAGCGCTGCTTTCAAGAGGCAAGCAATCCTCTATGCAGAGTCGGAAAGCAACGTTGAAGCAGGGCGCAAGTTTGATGTGTCGGAAAAGTGCATGAGGGAATGGAGAAACAAAGGACCAAGATCTTCGCGTGCGCTGCTACACGCTGTTCCTTTCGCGGACCAAAGTCTGGACGATACCCTGCCATTGAGGAGACGGTTCCAGATTGGGTTCATGACCAGAGAAGCAAGAGCCTGAGTGTTCGCTACAATGATATTGAAGCAAAAGCCCGAACTGTGGCGAAGGATATGTGCATCCCGCAAACCGAGTTTGAAGTATCCAAGAAATGTGTCAACGATGCCTGGTATGGACTGCCAACCGACATGGTCCACGCGGCGTTTTCCACGTGCGGCATCTCAGTACCACCGGCACCCGTTCCGACGGCGAGCAGCAGCAGTGGCTCACATGATGGCAATGACCGTGACTGCGTCCTTCTCTCAAGCGACGACGAGTCGTAAGCAATGTTTCACGGGCAAATAAATGTTTCTTTGCATCACTCCCTCTTCTGAAAAACTTATTGGTGAGCTATGGCCGCAGCATGAGGCTGTGTTCGAAGTCAACTTTTTTTTGCCCTAGAAGGGGTTAAGGGGTTGCAAGTTGGGGGGGTCGACTTATAATCGGCAATATACGGAAGGTCACTCTTTGTAGTCCCAGACTAGCATCTGCCACACAATGTTTGCAGCTACGTAGCTGCTCTAGCTTATGACTATAAAGAACTGTGGTACAGGTGTCTGTAATGGTTAGGCAGCTTTATTGCACCCACACATGGTGCAGTTGACCTGGCATGACACCTTGCGAGATGGAAGGCCGCTAATAATGCTACTGCTGCTAATAATAATAATTAACTACAGCACAGCCCTTTGTAATGGCTGCACAGCCTTAAGCTTCCACCTATTACACAAATCATGTGGCTTGGCGCTTGCAGTTTTGCTATGTGACTGCAAAGACATATCTGCATCTATGTTGCTGCACAAAGTGATCATCATGGCTGAGCCCTTTGCGCTGGGTAGACGACTTTAAAGCCCCCCCTTGTTAAGCAATTCCACAGAGGCCTCCTCTATACTTTCTGTGCCACCATCATCCTTCCCTCTCACCCACCGTGGTATTACGCTGCATTCCTACGCGGCGTGGTGCCACCCGCGTAGGTAAAGTCTGTTGTGGTTTTTGGCGCTTCTGCCACTGTATTGCACGCTGCTGCACCTAGGCAATCGCGCACTGCAACGTTTTTTTGCTGCTGTGATTGTTTACTTTCAAGTGCACTTGTAAGCATTTGTAGCCGTAGCACCAAGCAAAAGATAGCTTCGCCAACGTATGACAGCCGACCAAAACGAAGCTGTATGAAATGCAAAAAGAACAGCTTCTCAAGCCAGTGCGGAACTTGAGCAGAAAGCATGTATATCCTAACAACAACGAGAAAATGAATGTGAAAAGGGCGTTGCAAGTGCTTTCTCGAGACATGACATCAGCACTTGGATTTCTGAAAGACCAAGCCGGGCACAGTTATCACCCCATTTTTGCCGCTGGAGGACCAACTATCATGTTTGTGAAAATTATGTCAAATGGTTCATTTTTCACGTCACAAGTAACAAGGACCAGATGACCAACGCCCAGAACACTTGAGAACTGCAATACAACAACAAAATATGCGTACCGCCACCCTTCCAGCGGCCCTACATGAGTGGCACCCCCAGCGTATAGTGGCGGAGCTGCGTAACTCCGCCAATGGCACTTTCCTATTGTGCTGATGGCTTGCCGGGCACTGAAATTATAGAGGACATTATGGCAATTCACATGGTATGATGCCTGGTGCAATACTATGTATCCGTTCGTAGCATTTGCATAGCAGCACGCGCGACTTTTTGCCCCAACAGGACCGCCCATAGGGTTTTCTTTCCAAAGCAGCTTCATAGCATAGTCAAGTCTGATTATGGCAGGAACTGAATGTTGTCTCTTTCACGTGCGATAGGTGTGACAGACACTGGTGGCGGCAGTGGCAGCAGACGACACAGCCACCCAAATCGGCTATTAAAAAGAGTTTAACAGCTCACTGTATTTGGCCACCATCAGTTGGTCAAGCTCATGCCAGGAGCAGGCCACATCGTTACTGCTTAGCTCCAGGCACCTGGCAACAAGAAAGCAGCCCGAGCACTGATATCTATTTGGAACAGATCTCAATGGCTGCAACGCACATTGACGTGCTCGAGCATGCCTTCACAGTGGACCAAACACAAAACATGAGTAGTGCACTGGGATCATTGCATACAAAGTGTCACAACACTTATTGGCTAAACACTCACTTAGCCGTCAAGTGCAGGCCTCGAAAGAACAGTCGATAACATACTTGAGAAAACTGTGCATGTTGCAGCACACGTAAAATCTTGATGAAAACAATAGGCACACTGGACCTTCACGGTGAGAGCCTTGAAGGGATGACGGATAGGCTGCAAGCGTTTAGCAAACAGGAGTGCTAGTGAACGTAAAAAGACAATTAGGTTGAGCCGAATTCAGACATCCACTTCTCATACTTCTCCAGATCCTCCCGGCTAACTGATTTGTTGATCTTGCGTATGGCCTCCTCGAAGTCATCTCGGCTAACTGGAAGTTCGAGCTCTTCCTTGGTAAGGTTGCGAATTTCCTCTGGAGTGAGACCATGTATTCTTCGTCGCATTGCCATCATTGAAGCATCCCTGCAGACAGTGAGTTACACATAAGTGGCAGCAATTTATGGTCATGAAAAATTCGTGAACACAGCGTGTCGCTGCAGGCAATGTTCAGCAAGCGGTCTTGTCTTCTTCAAGGCTGCAAATGCCTACCTTAGCGCATGTGCGTTGAGTGTTTCACACGCGCTAAGGTAGGCAGTTGCAGCCTTGAAGAAGACCAGACTGCTTATCAAAACATTGGCTCCAGCGAGGGTGTATTGGTCAGCTGCCACCTCATGCGAAGATCCCATGCCACGTGATGCCCTCTGGCGAAGAGTGTTCCACACTCGCCGCCTTGGCTATGTGTGGCACTGGCTAACACCCAAGAGGTTACACGCACAGAATTGTCCAAAGTAGATGGGGAAGCACCTTCCATCATAGCTCAACTGGTAAAGCATCGGACGCTTAATTCGAAGGTTGTGGGCTCGGATCACGCACGTCCTTCTTCGCCCACTTGTGGCCTCCGCTACGTACCCCAAGCAGCGCAACAGTGCAAGTTTCAGTTATGGTATGAAAAGCTAAGGCGCTAAGAGAAAGACTTGAGTTTTGGTCGCAACACCTTGATTTACAAGGTTGTGATTTACAAGGTTACACTCGGATCCCGCCAACAGAAAAGGTGAATTTTTGTCCACTTTAATTCCTTTCTTTATGTCATAATGATTAGACTACAGTTCAAAACAATGAATAATGCCTCCTATGCTTTCTGTGGCAGATTCATTTGGTCATACACCGAGGATCGCACTTGAAAGGGGTCCTCAACTACTTTTCCAAGCAATCATCAAATGACCCCAGTATCAGAGTTTATTGGCCCACTAATCGATTCCGCTTGCTTGAAATACGAGCGCGTAACGAAGACAAGGACTTATTAACACACGGACAAGCACTTGTCCTTGTCTACGTTACGCGCTCGTATTTCAAGCAAGCAGAATGAATCGCCAACTAGCCCAGTCAGCCATTTTGACTAATCGATTGCTGCAAAATTTCTCAAATCCGTCAAGAAGGAGCGAGTAACAGGGGCTTGTCGTGCACTTTAAGCCATAGAGTTTCTTACAATAACACCTAGAGGAATCTGGCGCTAGTGTCTACGCGGGCTCCTTGAGCGACGCTTCAACCACCATGGGAATGATGGGAAGTACAGGCTTCGGATCGATTAGGTTCTTGAGATTCGCGACGCTTGTTTGCAGAGTGTAAAACAAAGCGAAATGAAGTTATTTCCAATTAAAACTTGCTTCATTCTTTTGTATGTAAAACTTATTGCAAAAAGTTTGCGTGACCGTGAGGTGGAAATGAAGCCTGGACAAATCCAACCACCAGGGTATGCATTGCTCTGCAATTGCGTTCCAGATTTGGCATCACAACATAATGAATTATTTTCTTTACAACACTTAAACACGCTTGTCTTTCCTTCGAAAGTACGCATTATCTATTAAAGGTAATAACAGTACCGTATTGAGTGAGAAACAGTTAATGGATCATCTGTGCGATGACAGATGCGTCTGTCCATGTGGCCTGCCCCCAACGCATCTCTCGTTTTGTTGTGAAGTCGAGTCAGAGGAGCATGACGGTGCGTCTACTTAGCTTCGCCGTCGTTTTGCAGTCAATTTGAAAGAGTTTTGACAAGTAGCGCTTATCACAAAACGTGAACTCTATGCAATTTCTTGCAATGGCATGGGATGCTACATCTATGCGCAGCGGTGAGTGCACGACGCTTTGCTAAAATTGTCAAATACAACCTGTAAAGCTGCAAAGTGGCAGCAAACCAAGAGATCTAGCAGTCTTCAGCCTCTTTGAACAACAAAGGCAGTGCTTGAGTGCTTTGCAATGCGCCCCACTGCCTACGCCTCGCAAGAAACGAAACTGAAACTGTAGAAAAAGATCCGTAGACATTTCGCTAGCTAACGAAATCCAATCCGCAGCCTGTACTTCCCATCATTCTCATGGTGGTTAAACGATCGCAGCGGCAGTTTCCTCTCTAGTTATTGTATGAAACTCTATGACTTTAAGCGCTTCGGAGGTCGTAGTCACTATCAATGATCGCATCGACAGTGCGACCGCGGCGGTTGCGGCAAACGATTGCTCCGTTTTCAATACGCATGTGCTGGCTGCGCACATGCCTTCAAAACTACGTCGTTTGTTGCTATCTATATATCGCATCTGCTTAGGTCTTGTCCGCAGCGTTTGCAGAAAGTAGCGTTGCTTTGACTGGGCGAGAGTTGGACGCGCGCGAACTTTTGGAACTCCATGAATTTCACCGTCGCCATACATGATCGTGTCAAGAGCGACCACGGTTTCGTCTACAGCGGTTTTGGCAAACGATAACCGCAGCTTAAACAGTGTGTGCGTTGGCCGCGCGCATACTTCTGAAGCTTCCAGCATGCTGCTCTTGTCGCTCGGCGGTTTTAGTACCAAAAGTTCGTATCACCCGCCGCAACGTGCAAAAGTGTTCAGAACATCTGAATTTTGGCCCATTGGACGCATTAGAATTCAACTGGGGAATTTTACGAATTCGTATCGGACGGTTTCATATCACAGATATTCTACTTCACCCCGAGTTGGTTTACATAATGCTATACGCAATGGTTTTGCAAAAAGCCTGGATCAGATTGGGTTGAATTTTTGTTAATGTGCCCAATCACGCACAGAAATTGTGATTTCCGGGAGATTTTCCCGTCGACCATACAAATGTAAAAAATGATCAAAATCCGGGACACTTGGCAGGTATGTTCTGGCCATTTACTGTGGCATCTTCGTCGCCAATATGTTGTATTTAGAACACAGGGAAGTGATGCATCAACTTCATTTTCCTTGTGTCCCCACGACTATCCTCTTTTATACACAATAGGTGACCGCATGTTTGAAGCACATCAGATGTGCCTTTCTTGCCTTGTTCCTTGTGCATTTTTTCACCAAATTAAACATAGTTGGAAGTTGGCGTTCTCTGTCCAGTTTCCTATTCTGTCAATACATTCTAATGACACTGACTCACTCGTGGCTCTTCACCATACCATAACTTTTGTTCAAAGGGGTTTAGAACTAGAGGTGTGCACGGGCTCCGGGTAGCCCGAAAGCCCGAGCCCGACCCGGCCCGCGGGCCGGGCTCGGGCGGGCCGACGTATTTTCACTTCGGGCCCGGGCCGGGCTCGGGCTACTTGCAGTTTTATCGGGCCGGGCTCGGGCCCGGCGCAAAGCCCGACTCAAGCCCGAAATATAGAGAATGAGCGGGAATTGTTTTCCAGCACGCATACAGCGCCTTTTCCGCGACCGCCCTTTACCGCTTTTCTTTCCATTCGCTACTTTAAACAAAAGGGAGCAGGTAAAGCACTGCCCCTGTTGCACTCCGACAAACAGAGAAGTAACACCACCTGAGCTAGTGACGGCGCCACGCGACTGTTCGCGTTAGATTTAAGGCCAAATCCCATATGAGTGAAAATGCACCGGACAGCGACCCGACGTAGATCGCTTTCGTGCAAGCTGACGCTTGCATGGGCATACCCCATACACATGACGGCTTTGCCGAGCGAACTCCATTGTTGCTGGCATGAGGCCGTCTACTTATAGCAAAGGTGCCGCGCTGTCGCAGGTATGCAATGAAAATAAAATATTTGTTGCATGTTGGTACGTAAACGTTTACCATTGTCTCGCAGTATTTTTTATATGCACGTGCATAATTTACTTTATTTTGTTGGTGTTACAGCTGATGCGCTTAGTACGTCGCTAATGTACATCCGGTTCGGGTGTTTTGTGACTTCCCGGGTGAGAGCGACGGTTTCCAAATGTGAAAAACCGCGCGATCGCGCGATTTCGACCACGCGATACACGCGCGAACGGCCCGCAGAACCTTCAAAAGCCGGGCCGGGCCGGGCCGGGCCCGGGATGGTGTTTTCGTACGTCGGCCGGGCCGGCGGCTCGCAGCCCTTTGCCGTCGGGCTCGGGCGGGCCTTCGACAAAGTCAGCGGGCCCGGGCGGGCTCGGGCTGGAAATACGGCCCGTGCACAGCTCTATTTAGAACTCTTTCATTCCAGATTACCGTGATATGCTGATTTAGTTTATCACTCTCTCAGCTTATTAAAAAGCTTGCTCCCAAAAAGGCCGATTGAATGTTTTATATTTTAAAAACTATATAGTACTACAAACATAGTGACATATTTGAAGACTCTTCACCATACCATAACTTTAGTTCAAATGGGTTTAGGACTCTTCATTCCAGATTGCCATGATATGTTGATTTAGTTTATCACTCTCTCAGCTTAGCAAAATCTTGCTCCAAAAAGGCAGATTGAATGTTTTATATTTTAAAAACTACATAGAGTACTACAAACATAGTCCATATTTGAAATCTGCACATATACATAAACTTAGCAGTTTCCTGAAATGATCAAATATTATAAAACAAGTTTAAAGATACGTTTTCCCTCTGAAATCCATGCTTCACTGCATACACTGTATTGACTGAAGAAAAACATAATGCTAATGATGAGTGAACAGATTTCAAAATAGTCACAACTAAATTCACCTCGCGTAAGAAAAAAATAGAAGATATATGAGCCTCAACACTGCCATGTGGTTGTTACATACGAACCTCTTGCTTTATCGAGAGGTCACCAGTATAATTCATTAACTTGTAAATCCATAGGACACCATGCAGTTGTCCACTCGACATAATAAAAAGCCTGCAGCACTCTGGATATTGCTATGTTCGATACATTTTCCTGAGGCCCTCAGAATGGCATCTAGCTATCTTGTGCACTCTATACTTTCCACTGAACTACAGCATTAATTTTTGCTCCATTCCACTGCACGCATCCAGACAAAGATAGCAACTCAAAAGCAAGAAATTCAGCAAAAGAATAGCACTGAAAAAAGTAATGGACAAAGTTAACACTCTTCCTCTGGTGATGTAGGGTGTGGCCTTTGCCAGTGCATATTCTGGACCATTCAAAAGACTGCCAAATTCAAGCAAAGGTGCTCAAAAAGAAACGTGATTATGATCATGGCATGCAGGATGAAGCCAAGGAAGGTATAGGGGACGTTGATTGTACTGTTTTAAGCGTAACATTGTAGTAATTGTGATAACTGAGCCCTTCCCTTCCTTCACTCATGCAGGCTGCCAGTAATACAATGGAGGGCAAATAAATAAGTGCCAGGAAATGTACGAATTGGAGAGCTCTCGGTGGTAACAATTAGAGTATACTTTTTGTTTGCTGCACTTCATTTGGACAGCAGTACACTCGCCATGGACGCAAATGTGTAAGGATGAGCTTGAAGATTACCCGCCATTACAAGGTGTAAGTTGCCATTCCATGCAAATGACAAGCGCTCTTGCTGTCCGAGCTATCACTGCACAAGTTATAAAGAAAATGTCGAAACACGACTTGCACACCAACCTGCAGACATTGGTGAGTCAGCACCGGAATAGCCATCCAGTTGCTCCGCAATGAGGTTAATGTCAAGCTCGGGGCAGACCTCAACATCCTTCAAGTTGATCCTCAGCAGTGCCTCCCTCCCAGCACCTCGGAAAATGCAAGAACATAGGGCTATGCTCCACGTCTGTATGCACACGCCTCATCATTTATGCAATTGTTTTGTACATCCACAGTACAACAGTTGCGAGTGGCTCGAAGGACACTTTAATGGGGCTATGCTTCATGTGGGCTAGACCTCAGCTGTGTTAAGGAACACCCTTTGTGCGCAAAACGTTCAGAAAAGAAGTCAGATAGGACAGAGCGCACTCCTATCTGACTTCTTTTCTGAAACGTTTGCACACAAAGAACGTGTTTTTTTCCTTTTAGAATGCAGTACCAACCAGCACAAGTAGCCACCCTGTTGTGTTACCCATTAATAGGCTGCATAAGGCACTGTCTTTATGAACACTCCTCGAGGCACAAACCTTTAAAAAACTTTTTCTAAAAAGATGTATAGAAGTCTTCGTACATTCTAGCATGTTGAGTAAACATCTTCCTCAAGAAGTTTTGTTTAAAGCATTGTAAAAAATTTTTCTCAAGAGGATATTTATATGAATTTTGGTCACAAATATTTATGACAACAGCTTGATGGTAAATATCTCTCAGTTAAACACATGTGTAGCAGCAGTTATTTTCTGCTTGATTTCTTTGCAGCTGTAAGCATGATGCATTTTGATGAACCGATAAGCTGACCTTTGCTACGAACACAATCATTCACCATATAATGAGGAATAGTTGTTGACATGACTGTTCATATCGCAACGTATTGCATGTCAAGCTTTGTTTATTACGGCTTTCCAAGCCAGTCAGTCGTGTGTGCCGAGGTTCTCTAATTGCAGAAAAGCAGAGCTTCGAGACTTGCAACCTCAACTCGGGGAATACCGTCGTCTTGGACTTCAGTTTAGCCACCATCTATTTCAAAATTATACCTTGTGCATTACAGTAATGCAAAAATTCCCGAGACGTGTTTGACTAAATTATGGCTGTTTTCTTTATATTTCTTGATGTATGGTGATCAAACTCATGCCTCGAGCAAAAGTTATACACCAGGTGTGGCTACCTAAGGCTGTGCGCAGAAATGACCGACTCTCTGAAAAAGATTGTGTGGCCTATCGTTTTTTCAACAGTGGAGTCGGCCACACTTTGTTGAAGAAGAAATGAATCACATGCCAAAAGTGTGGCACCCTTGCATTTGGGGCATACAGAACTCCCGTGTCTTCAAAGCCAGCAAAAATGAAAAGCCCTCAACGCAGCAGCATGGATCAATTTCGCAGAGGCTAGTGTGCGATGGTGTCTTCAAATCCAAAATGAGTTGCGAAATTTTTTCTTTAAATGTAGAAATCGTGAAAATGTTTAAGTAGGGTTGCAGTCCCATTGGGTATTTGTGAAACCCTAAACGAGATCCGCTTGAGAACGGCTGATGTTTCTGTCGATAATCCGATGAACGGGATGCATGGGGGAAGAGCGAAACAATCACTCTGTACAGGCATTTGCTGTGAGTGGTATACAGCAACCAGAGCGTCCTCACACTGTTGGGCAGAGGAATGTAGATGCGCTTCTCGAGCCTCCGGCGAAGTGCTTCATCAATGTCCCAGGGAAAGTTGGTGGCTGCCAACACCATCACCACCTTGGCTGGGTCCTCATTGTTGGTGATGCCTGCATCAAATACAACACCACTGTGGCAGCCGCCCAACGCAACGTCGAGCAACCACCCACCATCCATCTGAATGAGCAGCTCCGATTTCACACGCCGGCTGGCCTCGTGCTCCGAGTCGGAGCCTCTTCGGGAACACAGGGAATCAATTTCGTCAATGAAGATGGTGCTGGGGGCATGGAACCGGGCCTGCAGCACAATTGTCTCCTTTTGGACCACACTTTGCATTTCCCATCTTAAGCATGCTCACACTGCTTCCTACTGTTTTCTATGCAGACCCTATTGTATGACCTTAATCATACAAAATACATAAGTTAGGTAGCACAGTACAGTTGAAACACAATTTAATAAAGTGATGGGGACGATCGAATTATTGCGTTAAAGTGGGAATTATGTAAAATTGAGAAAAGAAACATCTAGTCCTTCGAAATCTAAAATTTTAACGTTGCGGCACCCAGAAGCTACCACAACATTGTTTCTGTCAGCAACCCATGCTTGCGCGTATGAAAAGTCCGCGAGGGCAGCCCGAGGGTGGCCCAGCCACAAGGGACGCCATGTTCAGACGATGTAGGCCAGGTCACGTAGAGTTACGACACCTACCGATAAGCGATGACGCGGCTGGCTGAGAAATGATCAGTGCTATCCGTTGCACGAACCATGACATAACCAAAGCAGCCACCGCCGCCTCTATACTCGCGGACAACTTTTCTTGGCAATAAAGGAAAGGCTAAGGGGGCGAGCTACTGCACATGTACTGCTCCTCGAAGTAGTCCGGTTCAGCGCGCGTTTCGAATTTAGTTTGGTTTGTGAACCTTCCGTACCTCCTGTGACGGCCATTTGATTATTTGAGCGGCCGTCACAGGCTTACACAGCCATTTGTTAGTGAAATTCGTCACAAGCTCCCTCAGCGAGTCATCGGAAAAGCTGGAGGGTGACGAGCGCTCACCTGAAGACGAAGACGCCATTTTGACTGTGAGGTGCACGTAAAAGGTGCGACGTTTTCACAGGTGCAAAAACGCGAAATGACACTGCATAAAGCAAAAGAAATATAAATATCTCCTTGGTGCGCACTGACCCTCATTTCAAACAGCAGAAAATAAGTAATGTTTTTTATTCTCACGCAGAAAACACGGACGCAATTGCGGGATTATAATCTTCAGCGGTAGCACACGCGTAGTTCGGCTCTCTAGCCTTCCCTTCATTGCCCAGAAGAGTTGTCCGCAAGTATAGTACATCCAGCACGTAAGAATGCTATCGGCTGCCAAGTTTATTGCTCCATGCATTGGTATGTCGTGCAGCCCCGCCAAAACAAAGCTAAGGCTGTAACTATGGCACCTGGATGTTCTAACGCAATAGTGTTAGAGCACACGCTCGAAGAAAAACCCATTTCTTTCAAAATTAGCAGGAAATTACCGCTTCTTCACTCAGTTATTTCAGTAAAAACTTCATTTAATCGGGCTTGGAGGCCAAGTTAGTTAAATCGGGTTTACAGCAACCCTATACAATATGGGTATTTACAAATTGCTGTTTACACGAAGTGGCCTTGCCTTGCCAGGTACCGCGTCATCAATCTTTTGTAATAGTTTTTGCTCCAACTGACTCGTAGTTGTCAGCAGCCTATCGGCATCATTATCTTCATTTCAAAATATACGGCAGCAGAGGCGGCGCAACGGCAGGTAACGGTTCGCGGTGCATTCGGATTGTTCTCGCGCTGTTTCGTATCGCTGTAAATGTTTCGAGCCACTGCCGGCTGACACACTCGCTTTTGTTCTGTTTTGTTTTGATTCATTAAAATGCTTTCGCGAAGTGCATTCAGCTGACTTCGGGGGAACGAAGGGACCGTTGAAGCTTTCACTGGATGACACTCGTGTCAAGCCCGAGAATATACGGACCGAAAAAAACCCACTGCTTCAGTTTTTTTACCCATGGTTTTGTGTGGGTGTCACACGGTGGCAACGCACTGCGATATTCAATTTTTCAACATGTCATATTCTGTCGATGAGAAAACGTGCGTTTCTTGTGGCGTGGCTTCAAGTGGGAGCGACTTACTGAGTTTAACATTAACCAGGTCACTGCAATAAAAAAAGCAACTGTATCACTAACGCTTTGCATGTATCTTCGTAACTAGCCTGCATATGAGTGCAAAAAACATACGAGTTATAGTTTGCCGCAGTCGCATTTGAGAAGCCAGGTTTAGAGGTCTCATTTCTCCTGTTGTCAGTTTAGGTTATTTTTACCACACATTTAGTGCAACAAAAGCTTCACATAATTATGAGTGTACTTTCACTTTAGTGTGATAAAGAAACCGTCACTATAATCAAATATTCTTTTTTTTTTTCTGCCATAGCCTCCTGGCCTGACAAGAAACGCTGTGTGCAATGAGCAAGGCACCTGTGACATGACACGCCTTGTAAAGAAGCTAGCCCGAGTGATACAACATGCATTATAGGTATGTTTACATATGTGTATAACTAACTGCTGTTTATTTTTTCACTGTGTTTATATGTTTACTTTTGCAAAATTTAATATTCATTGATTATGCTTATGAATATCTGGTAATGTCATTACTTGTTTTTCCAGGATTGCCAGGCAACGACAGGATGACTACCCCCGAATGTCCCCTCTGCAAGTGCGGCGAAACATGTGAACGTCTGCTACAACAGGTCATCTTGAACCTCACGCTTGCAATGCTGTGTTTGTGAATGGTTTACCAGGCATCTCATGGAGGGGTGCCTACAATCGTCCACAAGTATTAGCTGTCTACTGTGTCATGCAATCTACACCGCAATAGCGTTGAAATTGAACACTAGCTCCGTGCATTAGTTACGTTACGTGGCACTGCTGAGCTCAATGACGCAGGTTTTATACCCAGCCATGGTGGCCACCTTTCATTGGGGGCGAAATGCAATGATACTTGTGTGCTTAGATCTGCGTCTGAAGTTCAGGGAAAGACAGAAGCTTGAAGAGACGAAAAATTTGTGAACATGAGGTGTCGCTGGAGCAAATGTTTCGACAGGCAGTGTTGTCTTCTTCAAGGCTACAACTGCGTTTGTTTTAACTCCAGGCAGTTAGAATCAATCTAAAGTTGCCAACTACTGTATGAGTCATAATCATACCATGGTTTGCATGTGAATCATCAAAATTATAAATTTAAAGGTAAATATATTCGACAGAAATCTGTCTGGCTGGGTAAGATTATAAGAATAAAAAGACTCTCCAGCCACGTTTAGTCATTAGCTTTTTTAATTTAAAAAAAACTAAGAGACCGAACGGTCTCAAAACGTAGGGTCAGTTTTTTTAAATTATAAATTACATTACAAAATGAACATCACAGCAGTGAGGGGAATTAACAGTCTTTCCGACATTAGTTGTACCTTATGAGACAGTTTACAGACTACGCTCAAAACTGTTTTGCCTTAATTAACTGTGTTTAGATCATAGAAGTTTACAAAAATATACGCCAAAGCTTTACAAGGCTGTGCTCAATTACATTAGCCTTTGCACATATGTTCAATGGGCTCCTTCAAATTATTTACAGCTAATAAACAAATTGTAAATGTGATGAGCACTTCTTGTAGCACAGATTTATCAAGCCCATTTACGTTGTCTGTGTTCATTGAATATGGTAGTGTGTTTTTTTTTTCATATAGCAGAGCAACGTCCCAAATTTGTTTGAGCACACCTACTTCTGCTGTTTGATTAAATTAACATGTCACAGTTATAGTGCCTACCACTACGAAGTGATAGTCTGAAGCTACTTTTACGATAGAAACCTAGGAAATCAAAGAGGTAATTTAAAACATACATGAACTTGATTTATCCACAGCCATACTACAGCTTTTATGTATTTCAAGCCAGAGCTTCTAAAAGTAGCAGGGAGAATACATACTTTAGCTTCCAAGCACAAATATAGTGAAAAAATAAATAACACAATAACAAGTATGCAATATATATATGACCTTTATTTATCCATCATTGGCACAGGTTCACATAATGCCCCACCAGTTGATTTCGTGAGTGTTTGCTAGTGCTCAAGTTCTATCGACATGTCTATGTGATACAGAGATTGTGCTCATGGCTGAGCAGTTGTTTAGTGTTCTGTGCGAGCACCAAGAAAGATGTACAACGCATGCCTAAAGCTTATTTTCTTAGAATTGTGCTTCTTGAATCTGGTAAGCGCTCGCCTTATATCTCTGTTTCTTTAGCGTTCATTTTCGCTTCATACTCAGCAGTCCTATTACTACTAGCGCCAAGAAATTCTAGCTGTAGAAACTGTGTAACCGAACTATAACGAGGAACAAAACGAGCCTGAGATATTTTCTTCCACCTATGACCTGAATACATAACACCTATGGTATGGCCTCACGGCCAAGAATTTCGCCAAGAAATTCGTGCCTACCCTGCAGACACAACGCGATATTACTTATCTGTAACGCATTCAAGGTGACATCGCAGAGTGAGAAAGATGCAGAACTGTATGCATCCGCGATTGTTTACAACCAGTGCCTCCTCTATTTTTCAGTGCCTGGGCGAACGCTCTCCTCGGGCCGTCGAGCGCGCGCTCCGCGTCCGCTCGCCGCTGCCGCGTGGTGGCGCTGTGCAAGTAGACTACGAGAAGCTGGCGCTGAACGGCCGCCGTCATCACGAAGCTCACGAATTCGTGTTTGCATCCGAGTTTAATTGCATTTGTGCTTCTTGCAGGCTTTCACAGGTACAGGGGGATGGAAAGAAACGCGAACATAGCGGCGCGCTGTTTTCATCACGCTCTACCCGTGGTGGCAATAAAAAGATGCTAGATGATCTTTTATTGTGTCATGGATGACGTCGTGTTCTCATCCGTCATCGAGGCTATAACCACTTGAAAATAGATGCGAAACAGCAAAGAATGCAGATGCCGCATGTTCGCGTGTCTTTCCATCCCCGCTGAAAGTATTCCGCAGGCAGACTGTCAGGCCGTGCTGCCGGTTCGATACTTGCACTCGAGTTTGATAGTATTCGCGTTTTATTTTCTATTTCAGGCTATTGCAACCGCACCAATGCCTTAGTATGTCATACTGTTGTGTTCCACTCTGCAATGGAACCGAAAGAAATCACGATTGTCTTTTTTTTTTATTTCCCTTTATTGATAAAGACAAAAAAATCTCACAGGGTTCCTTATGCACTCATCTAAGACGACTGAAAGGCGAAAGCCATCTTCTTCTTTTTGTTCTAGTCAATGTATTGAATATTCCCTGCCTCCCTCCGAGATATTTCTGCGCCTAACGTGGTTTTCTTACAGCCTCAAGGATCGGAGGCAGTGCAAGCTTTCTGCACATCAGCGGAGGCATGCACTGCCTCTGTGATTGGCCTATTTTGACCAAGCGAAGGTGTAATATGACGACGTCACGTTATGTGACGTCACGATGATGTCACAAAATTTATGATCTGTGACGTCATATGATGACGTCATCACGTAATTATTTTTTGCATCACTCTTGCTGACGCCGGCGACGGTCAATTTTCGCGTTTGATAAGGCATCTAAGGCTTTCGCCTTAATACACTGTTTGGCTGTCGTTCCATGAAATTCCAGCTGCCGCTGGTGTTCTGTAGAGGTGGCTTGCAGTAATTAGGCGGGATAATTGGTCTCCTAATACATCTTCAAACTACACTAGAATATGCAGCCGTAATTTACGACGCGAAGATTTCATAGAATATAAGAAGCGGCGGCTTAGGAAGGATGCAGTAGCATCACTCATTACAGGCTACCCTTCACGTTTGCAGCCCAAGGTAACAACTGAACCAAGCATGGTAAGTATCCCTAAACGTGACCGTGTTGCGTCCGAACAGTCAATGAATTCATGTAGTACCAGTAGCACACTGCCTCGCGATCGCCGCCATGTGCATGCAGCGCTGACATTAGGTCCCGAAGCTGAAGAATCGGAGCCCATAGACACTACATGCGCTACTGGCGAAACAACCGACAATCATGGTTGCATTGTCACTGGAAGCAGCTTAGTGACATTTCATGCTATTTAGAGCAGCAGGCATCGGGAACTTTAAGTGCCCAAGCTTTCAGTATCAGCTCTCGGCAAATGCTTCTTTCGAAAATCGACTTTCACACAGTCAATAACCAACTCTCAGTCAAGCGAACGTAACAGTGACAAAACATTTTCCGCGCATAACTGGCATGCGCTCTCTGGAATCGGGCTAGCAGACGACGCGCGAGCGTCTCGATCAAATAGCCGCGAAAAACAAACGCCTCCGAAATGGGCTGGTTGCAAAGAACAAGTGCTTCATGATTCCAGTTTACAAGTTTTCATTATACTTTAAACAACGCGAATACAGCCAAAAACTGAACCATATAGCTGCTTCGAATGCGGCCACGGCATTCATTTCCACGAGCGACGACGCGACGGCTAGTCTACTACGGTGGCGGCGCCCGGCGCCTAAAAGCCGCACTAACGCCGACGGTCGGTTCCCATTGCGCTCCGCTCCTTCGCCCAGGCACAGAAAAATAGAGGAGGCGCTGTTTACAACGAACTCAAAAGTGTCGCGAAAAGTGGTCGTTATATCAGTAGTTCGTTGTATATGGACTCGCCCTTGAAAACGTGTGCTTAGCGGCCAAGCCCTTTTATTTTTTTACTTTACGCTTTTATTAAAGTGCTAAAAACCCCTTCGGGGACAGGCTAAGCCTTTTCGCGTCGTGAAGCGACATCTGCTGCATGCTCACAAGTGAATTAACCACCTTTGCAACGAGCTGACACCATTTCACCGAAGCGCGGTACCGCGACGTGGAGCCGATCATCCCTGGCTAGTTGCGTGCAGCACGTTGCCTACTCAGCTCGCAGAGTCACTGCCGGGCCGCTTGCTGTATGCCATATGCGCGCCAAGTCAAACACGCAGTATACGCTCGCTGTCAGTGCATCAATGTTTCTCAGTGCCCGCGCCGCTCAACAACAGCGAGCTACTTTCGTTTCTACAAAGTGACGTGCACTTTAAAGCGGTCTCGTACGACGCGGCGGCGGCGAACTTGCAAATGGCAGCACGGTGCGCTCGTACCGCCGTCAATCCGCAGTGTATGGCGTACGCCACACGCGCAGCCAAGCAGATATCTACAGAACAGATGACTGTGATAAGGTTGTCAGCTATAAGTCATAATGGCACGTTCATCGACGGCCGCCATCTCGCCTTCACACTTTCTGATGCTTATCCGCGAAGGAATCGCCGCAATCGCACAGAAGTCGTAATCACTGATCGTTTGACCGGTCTCTGCCGTTACCGAAAAGATGGACAACCTTTTGCGGCACATTGTGGCGTCGACGAGTATAGAGATGCAGTGAACCTTTATGCGACGGAAAGTTATCGCGGTTATCACTTCTTGCATTTATGCCTTCTTGCATTCCAAGGCATTGTTTGGTTCATCGCAGGCGGTCGTAGCTGCAGAGAACGGCATCAGGAAAGGCTACCGTGCGAAAGCTGACCGCAAGGCTTCATGCTGCCTACTATTTTTTTTTTCCTCACTGCCATCCTGCCACTGAGGAAACGCCTGGAAAGTGAGTGACCTTGCCGATCTGAGTTATCGTTGTCGCGAGTAAACTGGAGCGGGGAATGCGCGAGCGCGCACTCCTGTCACGCTTTAGAAGGCCTGTTCTAACTTTTTTTCACTTCGTATGCGCCGTATTTTTACCGCGACCGTGTCTGAAGTGTTCGTTGTAAAAGTAGGAGGCTTTGAAAAATGTTCGCTATATGTGGATGCAGCTTCAATGGTTAGCATAGGAAAATCGTAAGTAGGGGTGTGCAAATACTCGAATACGAATCGAATAGGAGCCCTGCGAGTAGTTCGATTCGCGAATCAAATATCTACTATTCGATTTTTTGAATACCGAAACTTGGAAAAACAGTGGGACGACCCGCATTTTACGATGAATTGGCTTGGTCCCGGTGAAACCCCATAAAAATAATGTATTAAAAGCCTCGGTTATATGACGAAATTTTACGCTGACCCCACATCATATGACACTATTCGACACCACCCGAGAAAAAAAAAATCTTTTGCACCCGCACCCCTAGCTTGAAAGAGAGTGAGACACGTAGAGAACGCCTTCGTAGAATGGAGAATTTATTCTCCTAGCAGTTCATGTTCGTTTGTGATCCAGACAAACTGGATCACAGACGAACATAGTTCCAAGATCGATTCTAGATATGCCTTGATCGCGGGAGTATCCCATCGCCGTTACCTAGTAGGCAAGCTCAATCTATATAGAGAAGCTTCAGATAGTCGACAAGCTCATCTTCGAGATCCAGATATTTCACGCTTTCGCGGCCTGTGGAAACTTCTCCTGGTCGACATGCAACTGAAGGTCTCCTCCCTTTGTTTGCGGCACTCGCAGTCACAGGCCTCGAGCACGCAAAAATGGCGCGACGGAACTATCGTCAGCGTGAAAAAAATTTCCCCTTGACGTGAGCGTTTATAGACACCAAGTGCACTTCACAAGAGAACACAAGGCAACAAATACGACGCGCACAGCTCAGTCGCGCACGGAATCATCCTATGCAAACTTGCAACAAAACGTGCTCCATCGCCATTATATGATGGCGATGAGACTCTATCCGACTCTTCTGATGGGAGGCTGTTGCCAATGCAGTTTCGGTTCCGTTTTTAAGCACAGGCAATTATCGGGCTCGTTTTGTAAAGATGTGCGTTATATTCGATTTCTTTTTTTAAAAGTTCAGAATAACGATTCACTCACACCTCCTACAAGTAAACGGTTAGGTGTCATTTTCAAAAATGTAATCTACCTTTCCTATTGAAGTGCAGGGTCGTTTCGCAAGCTTATTTAGTCAGTCTGTACCCGTTTTCTGGGGGCCAAGACTTAGCATCACTGCCCATATTCTTAGTTCTTCGATTATACGATGGTTTTGCATGGTCCCCTCCAAGTCGTGTACTCGAGGTTCCACTTACCTACCTGACGGGAACGTCTCATAACTATGCGCTGAACTGTAGCTCGCATTAACCATCGAGTATGAATGTGCATCTGACGCGCACCGCTGATACTACCAACTGATAAGAAGTGCAGTGCCAACGCGTGTCAAACGTCATCCACCGTCTTGTGTTACGTCATAGGCCAGCCGCCTATATATACTTCATTGTCTGCTAAATAAAGCATTCTGCGTTGGTTACTGGCCTGGCTCTGTCACTTTGGCGTAAGCTACAGCAATGGCGACGAAGATGGGATTCACGATTTCTGGGTGCTGAATGTAACCACCACCTTCGCCTACCACCACGGAACGTCGGCGGCCATGGCCATGGCTACGAGTCTCGGCACCCCAAGTTTCGACGAAAATCAAGATAAGTGGGATTTACTTGACTCAGCTGGAGACATTCTTTGAAGCAAATGATATTAACAAAGAGGGTAAGAAACGGGCACTTTTGATTTCGACACTATCAGTGAAGATGGTAGGCGTTCTTGCGGGACACTGCGCTCCCCGTAAAGTAAACGAGCTGAGTTACCAAGAAGCACTCGCGCTCCTAAATGCCCACTATGCGCCGAAGAGTAACAAAGTTGCCGCAAGTTATAAGTTCTTCACTAGGGACCAAACGGCCACTGAATCTGTCCGAGACTATGTCGATGAGCTCCGCAAGCTGGCAGATAAGTGTAACTTTGGCACCGGCTTTGACTGTATGTTACGTGACCGCATCGTTTGTGGCATCCGAAATCGCACTGTGCAGCAGACGCTGCTCGCAAGAAGTGAGCTCACACTGGCCGAAGCGGTAAACATTGCTACGGCTGCCGAAGCCACTGCGAAGCCACTGCGCATGACCAAACCTGATACGGCAGCAGTGTGTAGTTTAGCTGGAAAATCGCGCCAGTATCAAACCACCTCCAGAGATAAGAAGCAACGGGTTGCAGATTGCGCACGCTGCGGAAGCCATGATCATCAAGCATATGATTGCCCACACAAAAGAGAAATGTTTTCGCTGTGGGAAGACAGGTCATTTCGCAAGAAAATGCCACTCCCAATTGAGGCTCAGCGCTCGTGGCAGGCAGGATGGCAGTGCTAACGCCGTTCAGTATAGAGCACTGCATCTGAAACCGAGGAAAGTGATATTTCAACAGTGTTCACTGTACAAGAGACACGGGAGAAGCAACGTCTGCTACAGGCGTATCGCAGGGTCATCCGTTGGGGGGGCGTGCCCCTGGACATGATCATTGATACGGGATCATCATTTCCAATAATCCCGCAAGAAGTTTATCTCAAGCATCGCCTGAGCTGGCCACGGTTATCGAAATGCAAACAGACGCTCAGCTGCTACCTGGGCAAGTTGCCCATTGTCGGTGAACTACAGCTTCAAGCCCAATTTTCAGGCAAAGCTGTCCCTGCCACCCTGATCGTTATAGGGTGTTCTGGTCCTAGCCTTTGCGGAAGGGATTTAATTCAAGCATTGTCAATACTTCCGAGTGCGCTCCTCGGAACAGTGAAATCCATTTCAGTTGCTCGCGACAGTCTCTGCACAGAGTTTCACGCACTTTTTGAATCTGGGTTCGGAAGAATTCAGGGGCCTCCTGTGAAATTCCACCTTCGAGAAGACGCCCAACCTAAGTTCCACAAGGCGCGGCCTTACGCTCGTCGTGAGAAAGTGGAAACGGAGCTGGAACGCTTAGTGAGTGAAGGCATATTATCGCCTATAGCACATTCAGAGTGGGCGGCACCAATAGTGCCAGTACTAAAGAAAGATGGGTCACTCCGCGTCTACGGTGATTTTAAGACCACTATTAATGCTGCGTGCATAACTGAGCAGTATCCACTACCTAACATCGAGGATACTTTCGCGTCACTTCGTGAGGGATCTCTTTTCACTACATTGGATCTGAAGGACGCATATAGCCAACTCCCCTTGGATGAGGAAGCGAAGAAGTTGGCCGTGATAAACACGCACAAGGGGCTGTTCTGCTATAACCGTCTTCTGTTTGGAGTTGCCTCAGCTCCCGCGATTTTTCAGCGGCACATGGAAACCGTCCTGGTTGGCCTTCCAGCCGTACAGGTGTACTTGGACGACGTATTAATAGCCGAGCGTCCAGACAGTAATGACTCCGTGCTCCGCGATGTTTTGCACCGGCTACAGGAAAACGGTGTCAATCTGAAGGCAGAAAAATGTCACTTCCATAAAGACTCAATCGTCTATTTGGGGCACCGGATCGACAAAGACGGCCTGCACCTGCTGGAAAAGAACCTGGCTGAAATATGCGATTCACCACGGCCTACGAATGTAAGCGAACTGCGCTCGTTTTTGGGTCTGCTGTCGTATTATCACCGGTTCCTGCCACACATGTCAGCGATGTTGGCCCCCTTGTATAATCTACTCGAAAAGAGCATAAATGGGAGTGGGGTGAAACCCAGGAAAAATCTCATCTCAAGGCGAAACGAACGCTTCTCAGCTCACCAGTGCTGACATATTTTCAGCCCGGCCAACCAGTGCGGCTGGAATGTGATGCATCACCGTCAGGTTTAGGTGCCGTCATCTCACACCGCATAGGCCATGTGCATTAAGCCCATCGCTTTCCGTTCACGCGTACTGACGCGCGCCGTAAAAAAATTATTCGCAGCTCGAGAAGGAAGCTCTGGCGCTGGTGTTCGGAGTCTCAAAGTTTCAAGACTACCTGTTGGGCCACAAGTTTGTGCTGGCGACGGACCACCAACCACTTGTGGGTCTTCTACGAGAAGATCGACCGGTGCCTCCAATGGCATCGGCGCGTATCCAGAGGTGTGCTCTGTTCCTAAGTCAATACCGGTACCGCATCGAGTACAGGGCCGGGAAGCAAAACGCCAATGCAGACGCACTTAGCCGTTTGCCAGTGCCGACACCAGAGGCTGTTCACTCGGGAACCTTGCCAGAATACGTGCTGTCCACAGAGAATCTTGACAGTTCGTTCGTGCCAGCGGGTGCTTTGAGGGAACTGACAACTGCAGACAAAGATCTTTGTGTTGTCCAGAACTTCATGCTTAATGGATGGCCTAAACGCCTCTCATCATGTCACAGTCATCTTCAACCTTACTTTTGCAGAAGACTGGAACTGTTGAGCGCAGGTCTGCTCTACTGGGGTCATCGAGTTATCATACCCTGCAAGGCGTGGGAGCCCATGCTCTCCGAGCTACACCAGTCACACCAGGGAGCATCTGCGATAAAAAGACTGGCTCGGACGCTGTTCTGGTGGCCAGGGTATGTGGGGTGCTATCGGCCCCTGTAAAGTTGTCTGCGCCTCATGGCGCACGCACGCCTCGCGGATAGGCCGTCGGAGGCAGTGGCGCTGGGTTTGCGAGCGTTGGGGTTTGCGCATGAGCGACGGCCACGCCACCGGAGAGAAGCGAGCGAGGCCGCCGCGGCCGCCGGGCGGGAAAAAGGAAGTCTCTTGGGATTTGGCAGCTGGCGTGGACGGGCGGCTCCCGCGGGGTGGTGGGTCCCGTGGGGGACGATACCGCAGCTTGTCTCCTTCGGAACTGCTGCTTAATTATCAAGTTCATTCACGCTTGGATACTGTGTGCCATCTTTATCTCGGAGTCGTTTCCAGCCTTCCAGATTCCAGCCCGGGGACCCGGTGTGGTGCGCAACTTTGGACACGGGAGGCGGTGGTGCCCAGGCGTCATCAAAGGCACCGAAGGTTCGCGCCTCGTGACAGTCGACACACCAGGTGGACCAACTCGGCGTCACTTAGACCAGATTCGCCCGCGTATGTCTAGATCACCCGGATTCCAAGGGCGGAGACTTTCGAATCAGTACCGCCCCGATACCGTGGATCATTCCTGTGGGTTCCTGTGGTGAGTCAAACGATGATTCTGCATTCGTGGTACAATGTACATTATATTGGCAGTATATTGGGTTGTTTGTCATGTCACTGCAGTATTTTTTAGATTAGGCTGGCGAGCTCACCGTTATGTGAAAGCTGTTAATAAATGTGTTTTTTACACTATGATGTGTTCGAGAGCGGCACACTTTAGACCCCACACTACAGAATCGCTGGGTGCATTTCAAAGACACGTTTTCTGAACGTGTATCATCCCTATTATGTGAAATCTTCGTTTTCTGAAATGAAGTCAATCAGATGAAGTGGAATTGATGGTCGAAGTTGTAGACTGCACATATGCAAATGGACATGCAGGGCACACACATATGCCAGTAGACAGCATAGTGCACACCACGCAAGTACATTCCCCCCTCCCACACAAAAGATAGATGCACAAGTGACAGACAAAGCAAAAAAACACACAGCATGGGAGGTGTTCTTGTTGAACATGAAAACGTTCGCTAGAGCTGCAATTGAAAGGGAACTTGGCACCAGTGTTGACAAAGCATCTGCATTAAACTGCCATGGCAGCCATGCAGAGATTCATTACATGGCTGACGTGGCAAGCCACACTATGCAGGTCCAGTAGGGGATATACCTGAGGTCACTTGCCAAGGAGTGCCCAGGGTGACCAACCATCCCTCGACTGTCCCACAATGAGGGCTATTGTTCCGCGTCAAAAGGTACAAAAATCACCAAACATGTCCCACTATTCGCATTTCATTATTATTGTTCAGCAGCTCCTTTACTAGTAAAGGAGGCACTGTGCGAGCACTTGAAGCTCTCGAAAAATCGGCGAGCTGCCCGGTTCACAGCAGCAACGACTGCTTCTGGCGTGAGCTATAGAAATACAACTTCAAGAATGTAAGACGAGACATATGACTTCAAGAAAGTAAACCAGGGGTGTCGAGTACTTGCCAAGCGGTAAATCAGTGTGTTTTGTGAGCAACTGTATTTTGGTGTCGCTGAATTTTTATGTGGACATGAATACTTTGTTTCGTGTCGCACCATATCACAGCGATACATAAAATAGTTTTGTCTATTCAGATATATATCTGAACTTGAACTTGCATCAGTTACAGTAATACCTCATTAACTGAAACTCTCATATCTAAAAAATTGGCTAAGTCGAAATTTTCCGCGGTACGTCCGAACGATTTCCCATAGGTGCAATGTATTTATTGCTCTTTACCTCGAAGTATTTCCATGCTCACTTTCAGTTATCTCAAAATCTTGACTGAGTGGAACAAAACCTTCACCGCCAAACCGTATGACAAATACTAGCGGCAAAATGTCATACGTTTCACAAGGTTCATGCGAGGCTGCCGCGCTTACGGCAAAGTGGACACTGTTTCCGAAAGTGAAGTCGGAACCTAGCAACATAACAACTTTGTCAAGCAACCCTGTGTCGTGTCATGTGACACATATACGTGCAGAGGCAGGCCCTGCAAAATAGCACGGTTCGTACTCGACATTTTGTTTACCGTCACAGATACGATTTTAGCATTTTAATGATGCAAGGCACGTCGCGCGGATTTTTTCGTTGGCCGTGTGATGTGGTGAGGATAACACCAAAGTCACTGGTGCTGCAAGAAAAGTAGCCCTAATCAAAGACGGATTCGAGGCTCGAAGTTTCCGGACATCAAACGGCGCTGATTGTGTGGTTGCATCGTGCCAGTCACAACATTGACAGAGAAGGCTCACCTACGACATCAGCTGGTTTGACCATTTTCTTAAGCGAAACAAGTGGCATCACACACGGGGATCGCGGCAGTGTCGACGCAGCTACTCAAGGGGTGACGACATCAGCCGAAATGAAAACATGCTTTATTTGATGCGAAATAAAGTTGAGTGCAGCAGTGTGGACGATCGCCACACGTGATGTTTAAGCAACTCGAGAAAGCTTTGGTAGGTGCAGTGTTACTGAGAGGCAGACCAGCCTTAAGCGGTCCTTCTGCACTAAGTAAAAAGGCAGTGCCAAAAAACAGCTGACTGAGAGCTCTGGTATGTCATTATTTTTCTTAAAACCTTTACGAGCCAGTTAGGCGCTCCTGTTAAGAAACTGGTCAGTAGTGATAATGTTTTTAGATAGAACTGACTTCTGAATAGAATTTGCGCAACTTTGCTTATTTAGAAAATTTTTCTGGTTTTTACTACTTTGAGTTAACGAGGTATTACTGTACTCTGTTTTCCTGTTTCAGAGATTTCAAGGGAAGATTTGTCGCCAAAGGTTAGAGAAAATGAATTGTTGTGGCCACTATGCTGTGTGTGACACAGCATGGTGAGAGCATGCCACACAGACAATCCGCGCTTTGCAGTCTACATGCAATGCCTGCCCAGGAATGCACCACAATTGCATTAACTCTCATTTGCTTTCCAAGAGGAACTGCCCTAGAAATTAAGTACATGGGCCTACTGTATGGCCAAGCGGAGCTCACCATCTCAAAGAGCAGGCGCACCAACTTTTCACTTTCGCCCCGGTACTTGGAGGTGAGAGTGGATGAAGAGACATTGAAGAATGTCGTGCTGCACTCTGTGGCCACTGCCTTGGCCAGCATGGTCTTGCCAGTGCCTGGTGGCCCAACCATCAGCACACCCTGTCAGAGGAATTGTAGCTGAACACACAGGCAAGAATCTTCAGTCATCACAAAGCACAGGTGCTGTCCTGGCCCCACAGGTTTGAGAGAGGACTGTGTAGGGACCTGAAGTTATAATCTCGTACGTGAAAACTTGTAGCGCAAAGCAATACATGCAAAGCAGACTCTATCCATCTACTTTCAAAGTATTCTAGGCTGCACCTTCTGGCATATCTGAATCTTTTTGCTTCTAGCATTTATGTAAGCAGTCAGAAGCAGGGGCAAACCACACTGTATGTATGCCACCTCAAAGTATATTATCAATTCTTAAATCTCATCAGCACAGCATGAGGGGACTTGCCAAAGCATGCCAGTGTGCCACACGTCTACTGTGGCTCACATAAAATGCCCCTTCACGCTAACTCCTGGCTGATGAGAAAGATGGATCTAACTACTGTCCAAGCTGGCAAGGATCATGGCGACACTGGTACTCAAACTGATAATTCAACACCTTCCAAGGGCGGCGGATGCCCTTGAAGAAGTCTGGCATCCACATGGGCAGCACGACGGCCTCCTCCAGCAGCTTCTTGGCCTCGTGCAGGTCCGCAATGTCATCCCAGCGCACACTCGGGTTCCGCTGCAGAATGTCCCGCTCCAGCAGCTCCACCAGCTCGTGGTCGTAGCCCGTGCAGTCAAACTTCTTCTCCTGCTGCTCGGCTTCCTGTGCAAAAGGGAAAAAGGCCATCACTAAAACATTCTAATGTTCCATCAAAGAAAAGAACAAGCCATGGCTCCATGCCCATGCCCCAGCAATAATCTTGCAAAAAAATCTCTGCACTTGGAAGCCCACTTTATTCTGCATTTAGGAGCCATGATGCTTCAAGGTAAACCGTACAAGTTTTGTGTTTCTTCTTGGCTCCCAGATAACATTGGTTGCTGGTAGAATGAGCACTAAACCCCTGTCAAACAGAATGGCTTTCTCCCTATTCGAATGTGTAGGAGCAGCTTCTTCCATCCTACTGCAGTGGCAATCTAAATAGTGGCACTGCAGGCAACCACAGGGCCAGAATCGACAGGTGGTCATTGTACCTAAAGAAGCCACACCGTAAGCAAGTTACACCCTTGGCAAACAATCTGGCTTGATGCTTGGCACAGTCACCGTTCTCCTGGCAGTTCGTGAGTTGACATTCTGATATGCTGAATGGCAATGGTAGGCCACTGGTCCCGCTAGTACAAACATTGCACTGCATCGGGAAGAAGCCACGCGCACCCAGGCACTCAGTTGGTCATAGCTGTTGGCACATTCTGCGCAGAGAAGACTGCTGCGAAATGCTAGGTCCTGCCCCTGAATGAATATGCCAGGTTGCACACAACATGGCTTGTTTTTCGTGCCAGAGGCCAGTACTGTGCTTGTTCCATTAAGTGACAGTCACAGTCAGCAATGTCCTCAGACTTGGCAAAGTTGACCTGGCTGCCAAATCCTGCAGCTGGAGTTGCATTTGGCATATGATATGGTCCACCTTCACCAATTCAGGTACCTGCTCACTGATCATATTGCAGTAGACAGCCACCACATAGACGAACTCCTTTGGGTCAGCTCGGTGCTGCAAGTGTCAGAAACACTCTTTAAATTGCAACTTTTCATCGACGGCAGCAATCTTGTTCTGAAGTTGTAATCAAATGCATCCCAGCAGTCAAAGGGACTGGCGACGCGGTACCACAGTTTGGCACTCCCATCCAAGGCGATCACAATGACGCCGTCAGATGTGGTATTCAATAGGAATGTCTGCCACCACACAAAAGCTCTATGCCTTGTCAAGTAACTCCTTCAGAAACTGTACATCACGGAATCCTTCGACTCACAGGATCCTTGCTAGTGTCATCATTGTTGTTGGCCCCTTCCATGCGGTACTGGTGTGGACAGAAGAAAGCCGCCATGTTTGCAGTCAGAATTGACAAGGCCATGGAGGTCGAAATAGGCGCTACTACCACCACCACCACCACTTGTCCCCCCTTGCACTGCCAAATCCATCGGCCACCAATTTGCCGTGTCAGCTACATCTTGGACTTGTAAGGTTTATTGGGCCTAAATATGCACTGAACACACTGTCCCATAGGGTGCCACCTACACTCGTCAACACCTACGAAAAAATGTCAGCTCTGTCCACCCACAGAACATAAGCGCTTACTCCCGATATTCTCGAGTGTTTTAGATAGAGAACACATTTGTGTCACTTGTTTTAGGTCGGAAGCGTCCTTGTCAATTTCGTCAGGGACTCACACGTCAGCCAAACATGTTTTCGGCAGCACTCTTCATACACGTACTGCTTACATTAGCCGAGAAACGGTCTGAGTGAAAAACTCACAGGTGAAGGGCAGGCATGCCTCACCAGGACTTGAAGTGGAATCGACTTTCATTCATCAAAATATGCCTCCTCTCAGGGAAAGAAAGTACTACAGTGAAACATCCGTATCAGGAATGGTCATCAGAAAAACACCTGCCTGTGCATGTGCAATACGTTGGCATGTAGTCCTGGTCTGTATTTACCGCACACTACTGCATCACCAGAAGATTTATTTATATTATTTACTTATTTATTGGTACTGAGCTCCGGTACCAGATGGGTGGGAATATGTAGAAACATACAAGCTTGTAAGCCCATACGAGTTCATAATAGCACGCATTAGTGAAACATTCTATAAACATTGATAAACACGTGCAAATATATATAAATGCACAAACACATTCAGAACATTTTCTGCACGCTTTATGTAGCGGATAATCGCTACATACGGCTACTTGAGTTGAAATATAGCTTTAGCGAGCTCGCTGAATCAGCCACATGTGCATACTTCGCTAACTTGGGCCAGTGGACGATCCTAAGGAATGTTTGAAATACGTTGAAAGAAACGGACACTTCTGTACCACCCTTGCAATAGAATTATCAATGACGATTCAAGAAACATTGAACATTTTAAAAATTACTTTTTATCAGTATTTCAGTCTATTCATTTAAATAATGATGTTGCAGTTAACAGCGTTCATTTTGCTGTCCAAGTCGACAAAACGTCTGAGGTTGCGTTCAGTGTGACAAGAGTCGAGCGGTTATTGCAAGAACCCACAAAAGCTAGCGGTCCGGATGACATCCTGGCATCATTTCTTATAAACTACGCGGGCATTCGATGTTTCTGTTTAAGTCGTTTATTTTTGCGGACTGAAAACTAGCGCGTGTGCCAATTCATAAAAGTGGACAGAGTTGAGCATTACAGACCAGTATCTTTAACTAGCATTGCATGTAAAGTATGAAACACGTGATTTATAGCTGTCATACTTTATCTTGTTAACAGCAACCTTATTAATCAGCATGGTTTATGGCAGGGTTCTTCATGCACGCAAAATTGGTAGAATTCAATCACGACCAGCCTCAGCAATTGACAAGAAGCAATTGTTGACTGTATATTTCTGGATTTCAGAAAAGCTTTTGACATTGTCTCCTGATTGCTAAACATGGATATTGCAAATTGGATGATAAGGTTACCGCCTGGATAGCCACGTATCTTCGCTCAAGACAGAGGTCTATGCCTCTCAATGGTTGTTCCTCTAAATATGTTTGAGGTCCATTTAATTTTTTTTCATTAATGACACCACTTTGGGTATTATGCCCCATTGAGAATGTTTGCAGCTGAGGGGGGGGGGGGCTGGCATGTCAACATTTATATTATATATTATATATTATATATATTTTATATATATAGGGAGAGAGAGAGAGTGTGTGTGTGCGCTCGCGGCGTGCGTGCGTGCGTTGTGTGGTGTGTGTGTGTGGTGTGTGTGTAAGCACTCGAGTCTCAATTAGAGTGGGTAACTATAATACACGTTCATAAGTAACAAAAACTAGCGTGCGGCGAACCAGGGAGTCAAGCAGTATGCAAGAGTGCTGGCGAGTCTTCTTGCGTCGGATGGAATTGCAGAGCAGTTTTTCTCAGGAGTCTAGTTTCGCCACCTATGCACGTGGCATTCTCAGTATATATACGCTGGCAATAAATGAGCGGTGATCGACCAGTGTCGCATACGTCCTTGTAAACGTCTAGTAGGGGGCCGCGGCTGTTGTTGCAAGCCGATGGTTTAAGACGAATGAACCACGATTCCAATAGTTTTCCTTTGCTCCACTTTCGTTCACGAGCCAACGTTGTCGCATCGTTTAAGTCGAAGCTATGCCCTGTGCAGGGGTGTGCATGGGTGCATATGTTGCAAAACGTCTATGTCATTTTGTTAATAACTGGTTTGTTAAATTGGAGTAAACCTTTTGCAATCATGAATTCACCCGTCTTTTAGAATATTTTTGCATCCTAAGAGATGTGTACATCCTGCACCTGCGATTTTCTCTGAGAAAATCTTCGCTTCGTTTCCATGAGAATCTCATGGAAACGAAGCGCCTCCTTCGTTCCCAGCCCGCGCGGCACACGGCCATTTTATCGTTTTATAGCCCTGACACAAGGGCACTCTAAAGTCCTTTACGTGATGGGGACATCTTCCGCAAAGGCGTTAATGTGCAGTGACACTGTCACAAGTTGCCACTCTAGCGTCGCCAGCACGAAGTCGGTGACGGGAATGACAGCAGGTTAGGTCATTCCGTACGCAAGCAAACAGCAAGAGATCAGAAACGTGTTTGGAAAACAAAACAACAACTTTAATCAAGCGTATGGCAGCTCAAGGAATTCCAGCAATACAACACTTAAAGCAAACTAGCACACGTATTTTTTAGCCATAAAACCCCATAACTAACATACGTATAAAATCGATCAGTCAGCCTACAAGAGGCAAGTATCACACAATTAACAAACAGTAGTAGATTTTAACGCAGGCTGTACATCTAGGTTAACACCGGACGTTAATAGAGATAACAGTAGCTAAAGATGTGAAAGTTTGAAAGTATAAACAGATGAAGGCATACGTGCGATGACCGGAAGCGTTGAGTCCCCGACGATCGGATGAGAGAAGTCACAGAGAGGTCTGGCACGTCTGCGATGTCGGCAGAGTTTCAACGTTGATCTTTCCGGGAGCTAGTGCTTGAAGGCGATCTCAAGCAAGTTGAGCTAACTTGAGATTGAAGTTCCGATGCCTACGTTGCAGATATTAATTACGCATCTCAACTAGACGAACGGCTAAGTTTAGGTGGAGCCGATACAGAGCTACACTAAAAACTTCCAGAAGGGATATTTGCAGATCTGCTTCTACACCATGTTAGACAATCAACTAGACTGATCAGCAGGGCAATATCCGTTCGTGTCTGCCGCTTCTCGTACTGGGGGAAAAGGGGCCTCCTCATGGGTCCAATCATGCGCGTTTCATTGTTACCAACTCGGCCCTAAAAATATATTGACCACGCCCCTTTTTATTTATGGGAGGGTACTCAACTTAGCGAGAGTGACAAACTGCTAAGGCGATCGCATACGGCTTGCCCACGTGCAGTTTCTACCGTGAGAATGGTTCATTTCCTTGGCTCTCAGCCGGTGCGCCTTTCAGTCTATACCTGGTTCGGGGTACATCGTGGCCTTCAACGACCCTGCCGTCGCTGCCGGTACAGTTACAAAGGATCACACGTCAGCGGCGAACGTTCGAAGAAGAATACCCCTTCGGCTCTAAAGACAACCCTCTCATGGTCAAGCGTCCCGCTGGTGAGCGGGTGAGCGCGGCGTCCAATAATCGGCGTGGCGCCGGGTCGCAAAAATGGCAATCCGTGACAGACACATGACTTTTCTGCAAAGGGCCCTTCAGAGCAATGACATGGGCTTGTTGTGAAGTACTGTACTTTTCACCTGCGTTTGAAGGAAGTAAAAGGACGAAGAAGACTGTTGGAAACGACTCCCCCTCTCTCCGTACAGGGGCAAGAGAACGAAACGTCGCTGGACAGCTGTCAAAGATGACCACGCCCTTTTTGGGCCCTCCGCAGTTCAAGAAGTCCCTGCCGCAACGATGTATTCACAATACCTTCTCTATAGCTTAATCCCGAGCGTCCGGCTAATCAACAATAGTTACTCATTCGCAGTAGCACGGCATCAGCGTGGGAGGGCGGAGCCCGTTAATGAGTGTGTCACTGCTTCGCAAAATGGCAATCCATGGCACTACGCCTCTGTTTGCGGCATGGCAGCCAGTTACATGGCAGCCAGTTACATGGCCGTAGCGAGGACAGCCAGCCCAAATCGGCAATGTTCGCACCGAAGGGTCTTTACGACTGTGGAAAGGAATTCTAGAAAAAATCCAGATAATTTCCGGCGCAGGTGGCTGTTTTGGTCTGCGGTACATGAGAGTACGAAAAAATTTCGGGGCGGGGGGGCTACGCCACTGATGGAGAGCACACCTGGGATGACCCTTTTTGGGGAATCGGCTGCTCGTTCAAGACGCACAGCGTCAGAGAGTTGACACCGCAGGTGAGTGGATCGCCATTTTTTTTCCCTCCATCCCACTCAGGAATGCTGCTCCGGAATGTGTGAGTCACTGAAAAGCTCGGAGAACTACGACTGGTTCGTCGCTGTTGGGGCCGGCAGGGCGAAGACTCCACGATTCCCAGTATCCTTCACTGTTCTAAGGTCAGTGACGTTGCATTTGTGCTGAGGCACAACAGCACCCCCGCCAACAAACAATGCATCAGGAGGATGAGCTGCTCAATGTGGCTCGGCTGAAGGGATGCGGCCAGACCCCAGGTTCATCCATGGGTCTGGAGGCGAATCTCGGGATCACTGCTGTCGTTCATGGCATTCCACATGAACACGCAGCTCGCACAGAGGTTCCTGTAGATAAGACGAACTCGACAAGGCAACCATTGTCAAACCACACCCAACGCTGCAAGTGCCCTCTGCACACGCCTCGAACTTCCAGACCGGACTCAAACAAATCAAGCCTGAAGACATGTTCCCACTCTTGAATAAAACGACGTATCTCATGCTGACAAGTTCACCAACAGGCCTCAATTTCAGCTTAACACCCATAGCGCACAGAAAGGGCAGGAACACAACGTGGCCACGATTGCGTCCACGTTGTATCTTTCTGTTCCTGTCCCTTCTGTGCGCTGTAGGTGGTAAGATGAATTCTCTCAATTTCAGGTGTTGTTATAAGATCAACTTTGAGAGAACACAAGGATTGTAATTGTACTACAGCTGATTAGGCAGGAAAAGTAAACAACCAAGGAAAAACGACCAAGTATGAACCAACTAGTCAGCAAAGAAGTATTGCTGCAACCAAGGAAGCCAAGAGAAGCTCAAAAGCTTCGCTATATCCTTATGCTCTCGGTAACACGCATCACAATAAGAACACAAAACGGTGCCACTAAACTATGAAGTCAAGCTGAAAATAAGCTTACACGCTTGACATTAAACAATGTTGAACTTCCTTTCACCCAAAATGCTCACGCTACTAGCACAAAAGAAAATACAACTCAACCTTCAGCTAGCCCTGTTGAAACACAGTTTCCTACCCAAGCGAGAAAAAAAACTATAACTCAATAGTTTCTGCGTTTACAATAAGCACAAAACTGACAGCTTACAACAGATTTAAATATAAATATCATGACAAATGGACTGAATAAGCTGTCATCATGACAAATAAACTGTCTAGTAATACTTCAATGTATGCTGAGTTATACACACATGAAAAACATCAGCCGACTAAAGTTATCTAAAAATTTCAAAATTCAATACGCGGTCAATGAATCCCTAAACAAAAGTTACCGCGGCGCTTTCACGAACATAGCCTTTCAAACGAACTCTGGGAGCCGCGCATTCCACGACTTTCACGACGTGCGATCTCAACAAAAGAAGAAGCGATTAAACTGCCTGACAGAACAGGTGGTTGCGCACTCTGTATCATGACATCCAGTGTGTGAGAAGGCGGCCCTGAACGGTATCTTTCTCATTGACCTCTTCCTCGGCCAACCACCACCCTTTTTCCACGGAGGGCGACGACCTTTGTGAGAACTCCGTACTACACGACTCTTCGCGGCATTCCTGCATCCTTGTGCAGTGAAACAGGTGGGACCAAGCGGCGACTTCGCAATCTGGATTTCTGTGAAACTTTTTCCTTCAAGATGTGTGTCGTGCCTAACTTTGAGCTCAAAACAGTCTGAGCTTCAGACTTTTTTCTAGGCCTTTTCGCACTCTCAGACATTCCACTGGGCTTGGCGTCTCGACAAATGACGCTTTCTACAGAACCTTTTGCCCTTGGAACGCCTTGCAATGCTAGGAGCCTCATCCATTGTACTCGCAAGTGCAGAACTCTCCGTTGACGGCTGATCTAACATATTGTCACGTGGTCGTCGTCAACGAAGACAGCAGTCGGCGTGTTCAAGATGAAACTGTTTATTTGGCCGAACTTGTGGCCAGGAAATGAAAACTCAAACTACAGCAATGCACACTGTACACTGATAGCGGCGAACAGGGCGTCAGCCGTCGATAAAACTGCTCATGGCTGGGAAACATCGTCTTTTATACATCACGCATCGAACTTTCCAGTCTTATCACTGGTTGTCACGCAAGCTCTGGAATAATCTAGACTATTCGTGTCTGGCACGCAATCTTAACAAAACGATCTAATACAATCGCGAAGCTTCTCGAACACTGCGGCGCGGTCAGCGTCGAGCGCTGATAACCGTCCTTGCTGGTCAAACCCGAATAGATCAAAATAAAAGAAGAAGCAGGCGTGGCATTGGAACAAACCGATGTAGCCGTGACCCGACGCCATGACCTAACTGCAACCTACTCCGCCTACTCCGTCCTACTTACACGACCTACTCCGCCGGGCTAAGGTACGCAAGATAAGTCCACCCCACAGGTTCGCCCGCCCTTAAAAGGCGAGTGAAGCAGTGGTTCCTTACATTCATCAAGTGTCGCATAACCTTAAGAAGATTGCAGGCAAATCTACACTCGTGTTCTGTTTTCCACCCCATATAAACTGGTAACTTGTGCAAGAAAACTAACCCCGATAAGAAGATTAGTATAATATGCCCGAAGAAGCACAGTAAGCCATTTGTTCAGTGTAAAACGTGCGTCGTTTACCGGATTCCTTTGTCATGCGGCCGGTTTTACATTGGGCAGACCGGCCGCTGCCTCAATGATAGGCTCAGAGAGCACAGCAACAAAGTGGCAAGACTCCCCCTGACGGGTTTTTGGCGCTACACTGCCATAAATCACGTGCCGACCCAATTTGAACAGACTGTTGTAGTTGGCAAGAACAAGTCCAAAATCACTAGATTAGTAATCGAAGCTGAACAGATAGACTATTTTGACGAAAGTTGTGTTAGCAAAACGTCACTATCTTTGAGCAAAAAGGAATTAGACTACCTGCGCATGTGTTAAGGTCTGTCTGGTTGCCGTGATGCAGAAGTGGTCAATTTCGTCATAGGAGGTTTTCAACCCTGTCATGTTGTTGATTGTATTGCTGGTTTTTCATGTTATGCTAGTGGTCACTTGAATGTCGTGTGCAAAAAAGTGTAAAGTAGGCTTGGTGAATGAAAATAACGTTTTTTTGTTGTCAGTAGCGCCAGTGTGGTGTCTTCTTCCCTTCGTCCTTGTCTTTTCGCGCCCACATCCAAGTGCTATCACTTGGTAGCTCAAATAAAAGCTGAGCTACATGACATTTTTGGAGTGCCACTTACAACTGGAAAAGAGGCTCAGGCAACATCTGCCAAACGAGTCGAAGACGCGTCGCACAGAATTTTATTTTAGATATAACGCGCACCCGTGGTACCGATACCGCCGCATGTCTCAAGTTATGACAAACGCAAGCTGGTCAACGCGTGGTGCGACGTAGTACGCGATAGATCCTTGAGCTCTTTTGGGGACACGATCACTTTCGCGAGATTTTCGCGCCGTGTTGTGCAGCAGCTGTTACATGTTCTAAGCAGACGTGAGCTGGTCAACCGTTAGCGGCGCGGCAGCTCACCTTGCATCGCTTTCGTGGCGCCGTGCGCCAGCTGGCTGTTTTGTTCGCGGACGGGGCGAGTTGCGCATGATCTTGCGAACGTACGTGATTTTGTCCAAATGCGTATGCTTGAGAATATCACTTCAGCTCTTCAGCAAACCTAGCCACATATTTTCAAGCGGGCAATGCAGAAAAAAACCATGCGCACGCGGCGCAAAGTTTCGTTTGCTGCCACGGCGGTAGCGTTTGTTTACGTTTACGCTGGCTGTCCCAGCGTTCGATTTTGCAATCTTCGGCAGCTTGTGCCTGCTATATTATTATGGTGCAGGCCGAGGTTTTATTCTTGTTTTTCTTTCTTTCTTTTTCATACCTCACAATAAAGAAAGCTTCGGGTTGTCTCGGGCTTCCCACACTGACCAAGACGCTGTTTCCTGTCCCGACCGGAACTAGCTAGCTGACCCTCTGGCTAGCTCCGGCTGCAGCTAATTTCCTTGGCATGAGAAGACTCCTCTGTTAGTAAGTGATCCAGGTAGGCATGCTGTTTCGTGGATTCCATTGTACAGCTGCCATTCAAAACCTCTTGTTCTTTCACCAGGCCTTCTAACATTATTTTTGCCTTCTGCATATTTATCTCCAATCCTACTTTAACACTTTCTTGGTTTAAGCCTGCAATAATTTTACGCATTTCGCTGTCATCACTGCTGAAGAGCATGATTCTCTGCAATGAAAAGTTACTCAGATATTCTCCGTTAATCTTTATTCCAATCCCTTCATTCCAATACTTCTAAGCTTGCAATGAACTCGAAAAGCTTTTAACCTCGCAAGGAAGACTGGACGAAAAGCATTAATATGAATGCGCACAGAAAGCACAGTATGAGCATCTACACTCGTGTTTTTTGCCCAGTTAAAAACTAGCTAAATCTCTGCGAAAAACTGCACAAACTAAACAGGGACAAGCGCAGACTAGCAACTGGAAGTTTATTGAAGAAAGCACACATATAAACCATATAAACACATGTGGGGGCCTTCCTGGAGCTGTTGTCGGTGTATTTACGCTCGACTCTGGTAGAGTGGAAAGGTGGCGTGTATGGGCAGAAATCGGGGGGTTTGTATTGGTTCCCATGTTGCGCCTATACTGAGTGAGGTGTACCTAGGTACGACTGATTGTGACCTCGAAGTGGCCTTGGGATGTGTAGCACTTAAGATATGCGTTACATTGATGACTTTCTTGTTTTTGTTGAAAAGAACAATTGCATGAATGCTAGAGTTAATGTGCTGAAATGTTCAAGGAGAAGGGCGGGTTTGAAATTTACTTTTGAGGTTCCAAAAGAGGATTGTATTCAATTTTTGGATTTGAAAATTAAGATCGGGCAGGAGCACACATGTTGGTTGTATTCGTCTCGGTCAGTTAAGCCCATTCTCAATTTTCATTCTTGTCACTCCAAGTTAGTAAAGAATGGTATCGCCGCATCGTGCTTGGAATCTACTTTGCGCATGTTGTGCCCAAATCAAATGCCAATGGCTCTTGATGACCAGATCAAAAGACTTAGGGTATCAAGCTCTCCTGGAGGAAACTTGGGGTGTCTTAGTGAAAGATTATTGAATAAACTCAAACAGGAAGGAAACGGAGGTGGCGACAGGGTGGCCACTGATAAAATATGCCCACTGCCTGCATTCCGTATCTTCATGCTTTCTCCCACCGTATGAAAAAGGTGGGAAACCGGTATGATGTTAAGGTGGTTTCTTCTTCTAGGAACAAGTTGGGCCGAGACTGCGCAGCAGTGGATAGGAAAGTCGAAGGCAAAGGAAAAAAGCGGAGTGAATGTGAAGTCGGGAGGGTTAGTTGAATGCGGCAAGGGTCTCATCCCCTTGTCTTGCGGAAAGTGCTATATCGGGCAAGCCAGGCGGTGTTTGAACAATCGTCTAATGGATCACAGGGCTTCGCTTGCATCGCAAAGTTTGCAAATGTCACCTGTTGCTGCATGAAACAAGGTGCTGTTTCGGCATAAAGATAGGACAGCACAAGAAGTGTTCGGTTACGTTACACAAACTAGTGCTGGATTATCTAACCGCCAACCTCTAATCGTTCACGTGGTTTTTTCCTGTTATTTATATGTGTGTTTCCTTCAATAAACTTCCAGTTGCTAGTCTGCGCTTGTGCGTGTGTCTTCCCTGTACCTGTTAAGTTTGCGCAGTTTTTGTAGTAATGGAGTACCAACTCTCGCCCAGCGCTCAGTCCTTTTAATAGCTGACATGCTTTGATGCCGTGAACAACAATGGGAAAAAGGGACCTCCTTGCTTGACCCCCAACTTGATGGGAAGTCTTGTGTAGAAGCAAGGGAGCCACACAGAGTCTTTGTACAAGTTGGCATCTGCTTCTTGAGGGATCTCAGAAGCAGCCAGCTCACATATGCTGTTTACACTCAGTTGAGAGGCCTTACTTCCTGTTTCTTGAAGTCGCTCGGCTGCGAGACTCGTCAAGGGTTTTTGTGCACTTACTGCTGGTAATGGCCTGCACCCACCTAGTCACAACTCAATGCAAACCACAGATCAAAGCTGCAGCTCCTAGGGCTGCTGCGGGAGTGTTAGCCACTAGTGCAGTGCAATCCAGAGAAAGGTCAGACTCACCTGTGCAGATTTGAGTCAAGTACCCCTATATCATTGATGACATCTCCAAGACTTTTAGTATCTCAACTGATTATGAGGGCCATATAAGGAGGTTCATTGTATTCCGCAGATTTTTCAATTGCTTGATTAAGCGCATGGCTGCAATCGATATTTGAGAACCTTTTCCTGAAGCCAGCTTGCTTTCTAGCTTGACTTAAGTCAATTGTTTGTCTTACCTTATTCCAGATTACTAGGGATGGACAATAATAAATTTGAGGTTCGAAGTGAATAGTGGTTTGGTAGAATAATTTCCAACTGAATAGTTCGAGTTGTGTATATCCCATATTATAAAGAAAAATGAGCACTTATATCATGACCCAACTTACTTGCACAATATGTTTAAGAATTAGAACAAGGCTAGTGCAGATGTCACTTGTTTGGTTGAAAGCCAAGTGGATGCAACTTTCAATATTGTATTTTTGGACATGCTTGAAAAACAAGGACGCAGTGAGGCACACAGAAAACCACAAATAGAAGTGCTCTAGCAACTGAAGTTTATTGGAGCATCCTGCCTGCATTTTACACACGCCAACTTGAACCATGCGATGTATGCTATAATCAAATAACTGGTCGCATGTGTCAGCTTCCCGTCGGTTGCTTGTCACAAAAGGAATTGTTTTTCCTCAACTCGATGATGCGATGGCATGTGTGACATGGCTTAAGTTGGCATCTAAAAATGTAGGCAGGATGCTCCAATAAACTTCAGTTGCTAGAGCGCTTCCGTTTGTGGTTTTGTGTGTGCCTAACAGTGCCCTTTTCAAGTGCGTCCGAAAATACAATATGCCATTCCAACTAGCCCAGGAAACGGCACTCTTCAAGTCTGAATAGTTGCAGAATTTGAGTAGACATAGAGTACAAGTTTAAGTGGTAAATATGTTACGTGTTAAGACTTGCTATATTTAGTGCATAAAAGCTCGCATAACACACTTCTTTAGACATAAAAAAGAAAATCGAGGCGCACGTAATAGTCCACCACCTAACCTTGAAGTGTCCCTGACTAGGTGGTGGCATGGCATAGTAGCCCCAAGCTGCAGTGAAACTGCCTTTTCAAGGGTGTTACATGCAGTCAAATGTACATCCATCAATTCGTTTTCAACACTTGGAAATTTTGAAAATTTCAAATTTGTGTCGAAGCGAATTTGAACATTTGGCCATGCCTACAAATTACATTCATGAATATTGCCACATGCCATCATGCATGAGCCATCCACTGTGGCACGTAGATGCTTCATAGTGGAAGATGAAGAGAATATTTCTCTGGTTTCAAGGAACATGGACACCTTTTGGTTTGCCCATGACATCACTGGTGGGTACATGCACGTTTGCTTCCAAGTTTCTGCTACCACTACTAGCACCTCAGAGACAGCAGTCCCTACGAAGCAGCCAGCCGAATTCACTCCCTTGTCACTATGACAGGAAACAAGGTCGTCAACAACGACTATGGACTGTGGATGACCACTTTTCCTTCCCACATGCTTTTTCCTTCGCCATAGACATGTTTGAGGATGTAGACGACTGGCTTAACCACTTCAATCAGGTTGCTGGCATCAACAAGTGCGATGACGTTCACAGTTGCGGAGTTTACTTTGCATTGAAGACTCTGCAAAAATTTGGTACGAGAACTATGAGGGTTCCTTTGCGACGTGGAAAGAGTTTAGCCGACAGCTCGGAGTTGCATATCGCAATGCCAAAGAAAGGAGAGAGCTGAACAAGTTTCTAGGAACCAGCAGCCAAACGAAAGTCTATGTTCGTCGACGTGCTTCATCTTTTCAGGCAGCAGACCTTGGAATATCGGAGAAAAAGGAGGTGCGACATTTGAAGCATGGTGTAAAAGAACAGCTGTTTACCAGACTTGTATGCAATCCACTGACAACTGTGGCCAAGTTCATCAGTGAGGGAACCACGATGGAGTGTGCTCTCCAACAGCGGTCATCAAAGTATAAACACCACGACATCATGGCTACTGTATATTCTATTAGGTCTGACTGCGAAAAGCAGGCCCTCGAAGACTTCATACAAAGTGTCGTGAGTGACAAACTAAGTCAGTCCAAGCAATGGGACTGCACTCGCAGACATCATCAGGAGTGAAATCTGACAGGTGGTGCAACCACTCACTTGCACCACCGAGACCTGATGTCCTAACATATGTGCCACCATCAAGTCCCATCATGAAGACAGCAGACTGGTCATCTCTGTTCCCGGACATCTCTCCACATCCAGCATCCGGCTCAATCTTCCCAAGCGCGCCTACCGTATTTTGCAATGTATAAGGTGCACCTTTTTTCTGATATTTTCGCTGGTGTGTCTTATATACGCAAAAAGTGATGTGATTCTGTGAGGCCAACATGTTCATATTTCATTTGCAAGTACGATAAACTGAGCGCGAGGGCATTCGTAAAATATATCTAACCTTGTTATAACAATGAAGCGGCTGTGGTCTTAGATGTCAGCTACTTGCTGTTCAAGCAGTGCGGCGACCACGGAGATACAGCCGCAATAAAAGCCACCACCGTCAAGCGCACTATTGTACTGTTTGAATTGTTTGTTCTTAAACAAAGCATTAAACCCACAGAACTGCGGCAATAAATAAAAAAAGGGCACCACAGCGTTTCATTGTAACATTGTAGCGGCCACAATAGCTTACAAAAATGAAAGTACCACTTCATTATCATCATCAGTTTATGAGTGAGGTGTTGCTGCAGTCTAGCAGTAGTCACAGCTTCTGGCTTTTGGTCGCCACTTACGTATTTGCTCGATTCTACCGCGCTCTCGATTGTAACACGCACCCGTTTTCCGCGTCCAAGAAAAAAAGTACAACGTCGATTTTAACGCGCACCCATTTTTCGTGGGAGAATTGAACAAATAAGTCCGTAGGAGTCCACCTTCGCACCATAGAGTTTCCTAAAATTACCTACAGGGGACTCTGGCGCTGCGATCATTCAGCCACCATGGAATGATGGGTAGTACACGGATTTGCCTAGTCTTCGTATTGTGGGCTTCGAACGCACTTGTGGCACTGTTTATTACTGTGTTTTGGTTTTCTTTCAGATAAAAATGGATCGTTGTGAACTTCGTGACCAGATTGAATTGCTGAGCCTAAAAAGGTTAAAGTGGTGAAGTGCAACTGCTGACTTTTGCTGGACTTCGTTTTGCGACAAAGCGGATGCAGGCGACGCGGAGCCAAACGGAGCCAAAAGAATGAAGTTTAGACAAATCCGTGTACTACCCATCATTCCCGTGCTGGCTGAAGCGCCATGCGTTGCAGCTCCCACAGATACTAGCGCCAGAGTTCCCTCTAGTGCATTTATAGGAAACCTTATGCTTCACACAGTCAGAAGAACAAGTGTTTGGGTTTTAAATAACTAAAGTTTCAAAAAAGAAAGCACCAAGTCCAACGGCGGGCCTTGCCGCTAAACTGTCACCACTACGGCGGCGATACGAGTCACGTAAGGGATCAGTCCTCGTTGCTGTCAGACAACTCCTTGTCGCTGTCAACACTCTTCGATTTCGGGAAACTGGCCTTGCTTTTGTTCACTAAAACCTTTTGTGAAGCTTTGCTGTAAAAAATCTTATGCTTCTGTTTGCGCCAGTCTCACACACACGTTTTGGCAACTCTGAACGACCGCGATGTGGCCCGATTTCCGTCCGTCTCTGCACATGTAATAACTTTTCTTTTAAGTTTGACATCGTGGTGCACTCGTCGAGTATTTGGAGTCGGCACTTCCATGCCACCAATGCGAACGCAGAACGGGATGACAAACTCCTCAGCACACGTACGAACTGAAACATCGAATAGCGTACGCTAAGTTAGCGTTAGCGTTTGCTGCCCACTATTCCCGTCACTTAACGGGAGCCCGCAAGCGGTTAGCGTACGACACATGCGCAGTTGCCGCGAAAAGCCAACGCAAAGCTTTGCGTACGCTATTCGAAAGCTCCCTAATGACAGAAATGGCCGAGGTGCGTAGGAGACCGCCATTTTGAAAATGCCGATGGCCAATAATCATAACCGAGTTTCTTTTTTTTTTCGGTACTCTATTCTAATGCGCATGCGATTTTTGGACTCGTTTTGCCGAAAAAAAGGTGCGCATCAGATTCGAGCAAATACGTACGTTTTGTATGCATGTGTAGGTGTGAACTGCGTGGCGCGATCATCATGTATGTGTTCCCGCCAAGCCTCATAATGCTGTAGAGGCAACGCCAATGAGGTGCTTACAATGTTGCCTAACACTGTAACTCAGAGGCCGACAACGGCAACCCAGTGATGCTGCAAACTGAGGCGGAAGAACTTTTGACAGTGCGCCAGAGGATGTGGCTTCGAAACCAGTGGAATAAACACTGGTTTTCTCTGCCTTAGGACAGCGTTATTTACAAGTTTTATACTGCTGCTTACAGATGTTCAACGCTATGCGTGACTACGCATTTTGCAATGAATGTACTCTGCGTGCGTTGTTGTGTTGATCATGTTGACAGAGGTAAAGTAGATGCGTCTTATATATAATTTTTCCTGCGAAAGTCGTAAAAAGTAGGGCGTGCATCTTATACAAAGGTGTGAGTTATACATCGGAAACACGGTCCATATCTGCCACCTGATCAAGACAAACCACTAGTAAGGCAAGTGCATGGCTCACATCTAGACTTGTGTAAATAGTAAATTTTAGGTCCGAAGCGAATTCGAAGCGAATAGTAATTTGGTCGAAGCCAATTTCGAAGCGAATTTGAATATTTATATCACATATTATAAAGTAAAATAAGCATATTTGTCATGACCCACTAACCAGCGCAATATTTTTAAAATTGAAACAAGGCATATGCATATGCCATTCTTTGGTTCAAAGGGAAGTGGAAGCCACTTTGAGTAATAGCAGGATTTGACTTTCGGTAGAATGCAAGTGGTAACCTGTAAGATATGTACGCTTTAAAATTTACTATACTTGGAGCATATAAGCCGGTGTAACAAGCTTTCAACCTAAAAATATTGAATCGATGCGAGGGTATATATAAAACCTCATTAATTCGAACGCAGTTTTTCGAAATCCCGCATAATTTGATAGATTTCTGCGGCCCCATATTTGCAATGTAAATTTGAGTGGATAACTTGCGGCTGTCAGTACCAGCCTGGTTAATTGAAAAACTTTGGGTGCCATGTGCCAATTCCCTGATCCCAGTTTAGCCGCAAATCAGCAGAAATGATGGCCCTTAGGAGCCACAAGTCAATGCAATGTAGTGATACTAATGAGTGACAAGTGAAGCATCCCAGCCTCGCTACTGCCAGCGCACGAAAAAAAAAAACTAAACAAAAGGTGGTCTCGTGGTCAGCTGAAATGTGCGCCTGCGGAAAGACGTGCTTCACTGCATCACAGCGGTGACACGCGGGCAGCATGACGCATGCTTCTCTCAACGTCAGCGCGTCACGATTTACCCATTCCTTCTGGGAAAATAAAGAAATTAATAAAGGGGCGGTCTGACGGAATTCGCGATGTATGCGAACCTCCGATTGGCGGTCGTTCCGGCAATTTGCGCACCTGCACGGCTGGCGGAGTACTTGCCTGCAACGCCTACTTTGAAAACTCAGTTTGAAAAACTTCAATGATCATCTTTTCTACCCAGAACACATCGCGAATTCCGTCACACTGGCCATTATTAAATTCTTTATTTGCCAGAAAGAATGGTCGCATCATGACGCGCTGACGCTGCGAGGAGCAGGTGACATGCTGCCCGCGTGTCACCACTGTGTTGCAGCGAAGCACGTCTTTTCCGCAGGCGCGCATTTCAGTTGACTACGAGACCGTTTTTTTAGATGCGAAGCCTCTTCTCGCGGAGTTCAATCCAGTGGTGGTGGTGGTGTGCGGCACGACCACCCTTACTGCGCATGCGCATCCTCCCCTTCTCTCTCTCCTACGCTCCCCCCTCTCGTGCGCCTCATTCTCTCCTGCGCACCGCCGCGATGAGCGCCTTCCTACGCTCCCCTCCTCTCGCGCGCCTGTCGACCGCGTTCCCCACTCGCCCTGTGAGAATTAACGGCCATGCTAGAGGGAGAGACACGACGCGCGTAGCGTTCCTCTTCGCGTTCCACGACGCTAGGTTGGTAGCATGCTCGAAATAGGTAGCATGCCCAACGAACGCCAACGGAACACGATCGTGCAAGTGCTCCGGCTTTTTTTCCTTTCTTTTTTTTTTTCTTGCGCTGGCAGCAGAAAGGCCCGCAGTTTCCCCGGTTTAGCAAAATTGGGACCAGGTATTGCTGGAAGACAACCCTTGTAGCCGCAAACTAGCAGGCACAGCAAACGACCACCTCTGATTACTTCCTGTAGTTCAAGAACCCACTAATTGAGATTTTTCACAGTCCCAGCGACTTTGAATTAACGAGGTTTTATTGTAGGTTCATTAAAGTTGAAGTGGGACTTCGCGGCAGTGCGAATTTCTCCTGGAAAGGTGTATTCACGGTATAGCACACCTCCACTGCAGTGAAACCACCTTTACAGGTGGTTACATGCGGTTTATATATGTCTATTCGTTCATTTCGAATACTTCGAAATTCCTAGAATTTAAATTCGTTTCGAAGCGAACTCGAATACTGTAATATTCGAAGTGCTCGAATATTCGCACAAGCCTACTCACATCGGATAACCGTCCACACAGCTACCACTGCGACAAAGTCGGTCACGTGTACCCATAGGTCGGCAAACTCACTCACGAGTTGACTCACTCAGATGGAGCCGTGAGTCTTGATGTTTTGGTGAGTCTGAGTCTGTATGAGTGCCGTTGAGAAAACTTTTAGTGAGTCTGAGTGAGTCTGGGCTGAGGATAATTTTGGCAAGTCTGGTCCGAGTGAGCCTTAAGCTCGAAATATATTGCACGAGTAAGTCCGAGCGAGTTCCCCATTTTTCGCCGTCCTATACGTGTACCACAACTGCCTGTGCCAGTAACCAGGTCTCCGTGATTCCACCCTGATGTCCATGCTATGGTGAGTGCCCCGGAGAAAATCGAAGCTATCTGACTTGCTGTCCCTTGGCGGTCACCTTGCCGATCTGCGTCACCAATTATCCTGGGAATAGACTTTCTTTGCGAATGCGGCGCAATAATTGACCTACGCGAATTGCTGGTGTTGTTGGAGCACCCCTTTTTTTCCCCTGAAGCTGAAAACACCGAGTTACCAAAGACAGCATTACGTGTTTCCAGTTAATCTGTGCCTCTGCCCCATCGATGCAGCCTTTTGGTCGGTGTGGAATACAAACAGGAAGTCCCCAATTGCTGCAATCACGTAGGCAAATTTGTCTTTACCTCTTGCATGACAAATCTGTGTGGCTCAAGGGATTTTCAGCCTGGAAACAGGTTGGTTTACCTACCCGTCACGAAATTCAGCGACAAATATCGTCATCGCACCAGACACATTGCATACTTGAGGAAATTGCCAACGTCCAGGGTTCGTCAACATTAGCTGCTCTTTCGCCATGCAACCATTATGCCACGGCATTCGCAAGCACTCTCAACCTTTAGCACAACAAGAAAGCCTTTTGGATATACTCAGTTCATTTCGGGATTGTTTCGCTACAACATCGAAGGCTGTAAAGACGTGCAGAGACAGAATGAGTAGGTAAGTGACAAGAAGTGGACTGACATTTGCTTCGTAAAACACATTAAGTTTACTGATTACCATACAGGTGTGGCGACGTTCTTTTCAGTTGCGGCCGCTTCTACGTAGGGCAGACAATGGGCCGCTGTGTTAACCAGAGATTAATGAAACATAAGAGACCAAAGGCTCACCATCGTTACATTGTGCAAATGCACACTGAAATTCGATGAATGTGTAGAATGGCCTGGCACATCCATAGTAGCAGTAATGTATACGTGAGCCAACCCTCGATTAACTCACATAAAGAATAAATATAACGTACAACTCCACCCGTTGACAAGCATCGCCTCTTGCCTGGGCACACAAGTTTTTATGCCTGCTCACACTTGCAGTACCACATTGCCCACTGAGGAAGAAAAAGAAGCAAGGACAGGGAGACTTGCTGTCAGCTGAAATGCTTAGAAGAGCAAAGCGCACCTGTAGACGCTGGAGAACGGTTGAGTGCCTTGGTGCAGTCCAGAGCAATCAGAGCTGAGTCTCAATGAATTATATAAAACTCAAGTGGCACTCTGGCCTCCCTCACAGCGTAGCTGTTGGCAGCATTTCCCCCCAACTTTGTGCAAAGGCCCTTCAAGAATGGTTCTGTTTTTTAAATCTCGCTATCTTGGCTACATTTTGGCGGTAGTCAAAACACAGTGTCAATTCAATGATCCCTTGGCATTTTCGCAGTGGCCTACAGTTTATAATACTATTTATCTCTATCCTAGGGTTCTTCAACTTGATCATGCAGAGGCTGAATTTCACTACATGCCTAGATGGAGTATTCACACAAGTGGAAGAGTCTGGTGTTGGCCTGTTGGTACATAGCTTGGAAAATCGACGACAAACCTAGCCTTGAAAGACACATACACAAGAGACACGAGAAGTGTGGTCATCAAAACTCCTCTTCTTGTGTGCGTGTCTTTCAAGGTTGAGTTCGTCAATTTTCCAAACATATGAGTGGATCGGGAGGAAACAAAGAATATCTCGGCAACCTAAGATTTGCAAAATGACATAGTGCTCTTCAGCATGATGGCAACAAATTGCAAAAAAATTATTGAGGACTTGAACAGAGAGAGTATTAAAGTAGGCTAAAAACCAATATGCTGAAGACAACAATAATGATAAGTTGCGCAGTGCAAGAGAGAGAGTGCATGATTGGCAACCAACCCTCTGAGTCTGTACCAGAGTACATATGCCTGGGTCAACTGCTGTCCAGGGGATAGGCATGGACTGGAGTGCATGCAGCCAGCATGCAGCCAGCAAAACCAAATCACCACAGGCAAACTGCCACTGTTCCTAACATGAAAAGTATACAGCACTGCACACCTCCAGTCCTAACATATGGGGATCAAAGGATAACAAGGAAACTTGAGAAGAAGTTATGGACCACATAGCGTACAATGAAAATGGTAGGTCTAACATTAAGAGATTGGAAGAGCGTAGAATGGGACAGAAAGCAAACAGTCGATATTCTAGCTGATATTAAGAGAGAAAAATAGACCTGCACAGGCCACATAGAAGACAACTTGTGGTCAGTAAGGGAATGAATGTTACGGCATGGCCTCCATGACTGTACGCCGGCAGGTTCTGCTCCAGCTGTCCCATTCCCTGCACTCCCCAGCAAAAAAGTGTAAAACGCCGCGCGTGTCTGGCTATCTGGCTACCCTGAGAGGGTGCATTTAGCAGAGGCATGCGGTGCCAGCGGAGGTCGCGGTAGTAAGCAGACTGCGTGACCCCTCAGCATGCACATTGGCTCTTTTTTCATGCTTCACGGTTCATTCTCATGTCCAAGGGATGACGCAGCACCCAGATCTTCCAAGTGCACTGAAGGCAAGTATTTTTTTTAAATGCGAAGCATTTCTTAGCGAACTTCTGCGACTTTGAGCGCATGCCTGCATGCGTGCGTGCGTGCGTGCGTGCGTGCGTGCGTGCGTGCGTCCGTCCGTCCGTCCGTGCGTCCGTGCGTGCGTGCGTGCGTGCGTGCGTGCGTGCGTGCGTGCGTGCGTCCGTCCGTCCGTCCGTCCGTTCCGTCCGTCCGTCCGTCCGTCCGTCCGTTCCGTCCGTCCGTCCGTCCGTCCGTGCGTGCGTGCGTGCGTGCGTGCGTGCGTGCGTCCCCGTCCGTCCGTCCGTCCGTCCGTCCGTCCGTCCATGCATCCATCCATCTATCTATCTATCTATCTATCTATCTATCTATCTCGCCGCCTACGACTTTGTGCTCTCCTGGTCGCTTGGTTCATCGAATGTGCACCAAAATTGGTATGGCGCAACATGACTATGACGAACATAAATGACAAGTCATAACATGAAAATCATGACACGCATGTCATGTACAGCATGATTTACATGCTACGCTCATGGTGCGCTGGTGGCCGTTTCGCTAGTTTGATATACACCAAAATTGGTATCTTGCGACGCGACTGTGTAATGAAAATAAATAACACGAGTTAACATGAAAATCATGACACGCATGTCATGTACAGCATGACTTACGTGCCACGCTCATGGAGCGCTGGCGGCAGTTTTCGCTAGCTTGATCTACCCCGAAATTGGTATTGCGCGACGTGACTGTGTGACGAACATAAAAACTCAAGTTAACATGAAAATCATGACACGCATGTCATGTACAGCATGACTTACGTGCCATGCTCACGGGGCGCTGGCGCGGTTTCGCTAGCTTGACCTACCCCTAAATTGGTATTGCGTGACATGACTGTGTAAGAACACAAATACACGAGTTAACATCATGACACGCATGTCATGTACAGCATGACTTATGTGCCACGCTGATGGGGGGCTGGCGGCGGTTTCGCTAGATTTATATACACCAAAATTGGTATCTTGTGACGTGACTGTGTGACGAACATAAAAACACGAGTTAACATGACAATCATGACTCGCATGTCATGCACAGCATGACTTACGTTCCACGCTCATGGGGCGCTGGCGGCCGTTTCGCTAGCTTGATATACACCAAAATTGGTATCTTGCGACGTGACCGTGTGAAGAACATAAATAACACGAGTTAACATGAAAGTCATGACACGTATGTCATGTACAGCATGACTTGCGTGCCACGCTCATGGGGCGCTGGTGGCCGTTTCTCTAGCTGATCGACCCCGAAGTTGGTATTGCGCGACGTTACTGTGTGACGAACATCAATAATAGGAGTTAACATGAAAACCATGACACGCATTTTCCTCAATGACATACAAGACGATGTATGCAGCTCTTTGCTGGCTGCTTCGCATTACATCGATTCCCACAATGCGTGGGATCTGCCGGCTTTTTTCTATTACTGCACTTATTTTGGCCAAATTTACGAAGGAAAGCATAACTGTTCAATTTTCCGAATATAGATCATTGTAAGGCCATATCTTTTCATCCGTGGTAGTATTACATTATTTTATTATTATCTGCTTCTTTGTGACTCAGAATACCAATTTAGGGAATGTAAGGGCATTCTATCATCCTTCCTTGCTCGGGACATGTCTGCTGCGGTGCTACAGCGGGTGCGGTGCACAGCTGCTGACCCGAAAATCGGGGATTCGATTCTGGCTGTGGCGCATGTTAAAGCACACCACATAGTCAACATTTCCGGAGCCCTTCTCTACAGTGTGCCTCATAAACATGACGCATAAAACCCCTGATTGCTTGAGACGTGTGGTTGGAAGCTGGGCTAATTTTCCCTCCTCTGGCAACACATTGCTTCATTATCTCATCACGCACAGACAAGGTGGACAAACCTTAGGGGAAAGTAGTAATACCCGTGACACACGGGCATGTTTGAAAGGCCATTGAGCCGATGGCCATCGAAATGCTACAACTCCATCGAACTCGATGGAGTTCTCGCGTTGCCACACGACGGTTTTCAACGGCTGTTGACTGATTAAGGTGTTTCTCGCAAACATTTTGTGGCGCTGCTAATCTTATTTTCGTTTCATGTCGTCGTAAGTGAACTAAAATAAATCCACTTAAAAGCACACATTTGTGCGTTGTCTTGTTCTGAATACCACTTTTCGGGTTTGCGAAGTTTACCACTTGTTTTGCCTGGTTTTGCGGTTGCGTGTATTCATTTCGTTTCATTGGTTTCATTACGTGCCTGTTCCGCCACCATGAGTGACCGTGAAACAGATGACAAGGCCGCTATGGTGTTCTACGCGGCTGCGATCATGCAGCTTGATGCTGGGATCGAAGCGGCGAAAGAGGAAGCAGACGCCATCGAGAATGAGCTGTTGCTCGTGCACAATTTGCTGACGACTATGGATGCGGTGACAGAACGAAGCGTGAAATCACACAAATACTTTAGTAAATAAGTTACAACGCCCATGCACACTACTTTTAATGCATACTCGTCAAATTTTTCCTTTTCTAATCATGAGTACGAGCACACTGGGAACGAGAGGGTGCGGTGACGCTGTTTCCGCTTCTGCCGCTCGATGGCCGTCGAAGTTTCAATGGAGTTGTAGAGTGCTCCGTCGACTCGATGGGCCACTGACTCAATGGCCTTCGAAAACTGCCCGTGTGGCATCGCGTGCATCCCCGTTGAGTCAATGGACCATCAGTTCAATGGCCTTCGAAACGCCCGTGTTACACGGGTGTTATAAGAAGCCCGTTTCAATGTCAACCCATTATGACCCATGTTAAACATGCAATAGCAATCTTCTTCAAAATCCACAAATAATGAAAGACTAACTCAAATATTATCAATTCAAAAATTATTATTCAATGCTTATTGGTTCCCAACTTACGATGACGTACCACTCATAGTACACTGAGCACATTAGGGTTCGATGGACAAGCCACTTTTCAGAGTATTTCCCCTCCATGTTGTGGGGATCCGAGGCGCGCCCGAAGCCACTGCGCGGGCATTTCGAATCCTTTTCCCTCTCCCGTTCTTCCGCGACGGCGAGTGGCGCCATCTTGCGCTACGCGCCGACACTCGTGGTGGCGCTGCGCGCGGTCTGAGAGCCGCGAAATTCGGCGACTGACGCGCGTGCACGCGCGGGACGAACTCTCTCTCTCCTCGGACGCCGCTGGGTAAGCACGCATTTCCTTCCGGTCCAACGTCCCCTTTGGGAATCGCTGGACTGTAGCCTACCTGGGTGCCTCGGCATCCTTGCAGGCGTGTTTACCTCAGTGTTAGCTCCGGTTCGTACGTGAAGCCAAAGAGCGGTGCCTAGTGCTCGTGCGCGGTCGTACCACGCCGAGTCGCACTTGCCGGAGGCCCACGCGTACGGAGATTGCCCTAACCCTCGCGACCAGGCCCAGTGGTCATCGCGAGAGTGCGCAGCATAGCCGCGAGGGACCTTTTCCCGAGCGGCGTGTCAAAGCTCGCCATTGCGAGCTGCGACGTGCTCCGCGGAACCCCTTGGTGTATCGTCCGCGTCGGGAAGCCCTTTGCTTCCCCGTGCCCGGGAGCGGACGTGTACTGTGTGTTTGGGGTGCCGCCGAGAGGCAAATAAAGTGTTTGTGTGTTGTATTTGATCGAACACTGTGTTTATTCCGCGCGGCGCTCAACGCCTTTGCGAGCAGAGCGCGTGCGGAGCGGTGCGCAAAACGTAAGCAGGCGACGGTAGACGCGGCCCTGTGGCTCGCTAAGCCTGAACCCGCGGTAGTCTTCGGCTCCGGTGAGCATCGAGGCTACCACACTGGCGCCCAACGCGGTATCAAAGGCTCATTAAGCCTTTGATTAGACTTAGTCGAGTCAGCACGCCTTTGCGTATCAGGCTCGCCGTGTTACCCGCGTTATGTCTGCTAGGCGTGAGTTTTGTCCGCTGTCGTTTTTAGCAGATACCGCTTTGCTCGAGAACAGGGCCAGTGCCCCCTTCGAGCAGCATGCGCAACAGGCGCTCCCCGAGAACGGTGCAACGGCCGGTATCCCTTTTGAAACCGCGCCGCTTATCGAGCTCGGAGACAGTTCCCCACCGCTCGAACGCGCCGTTAACGCACCGACAGCTTCCTTTGAAGCGGGTGCACAGACGCTGCTGCAAAATGCCGCTCAAATGATCCAAGCGCTCTCGGGAGCTGTACAAACGCTTTCGGCCGTTCCGAAACGCGCTCACCCCGCTGTTATATTGCCTGTGCCAACTTACAGCGGATACGGTGATCTGCGCAGCGCCCGAGATTACCTTGACTCTCTGTCACGTTATCAGAGAGCATTGGGTTTGGATGATCAGGAGGTGCTCGGACGCGTCGTCCCGGCTGCACTGACTGACACGGCGGCGAGGTGGTATCGGCTTTCAGGCCACCGAGCAGCAACCCTCGATGAGTTCCGCGCGGCCTTCCTGCGCGAATTCTTACCCGCTGACTACGAGAGTAGGATGCGGCGCGAGCTCGAGCTCCGCACGCAAGCTCCTGATGAGTCGCTTCAGGAGTACGTACGCGCGATGGAAGACCTTTTCTCTATCGCTGAGCCCAGAGCTTCGAACGAGGAACGCGTCGGACGGGTGATTAGGCAGGCGCATCCGACCTTTTCGGCGTACCTGCGCGGCAGCCGCTTCCGAGATTTAGAGGAATTGGCCGCCGAGGCGAAGCGCATTCAAGGCGACATTCTCGCCGCGCGCGCCTATCGCCCGCCACCGCCAGCCAGCGTGGCCCTTGAACCGCGCTGCGCGTGGGGAGGGGCCGTGCCCTCTCCCCAACGGCAACAGCCCGCCGGAGCTGCCTTTGCGGCTCCCGCTAGAAGCGGGCACAGTTGGGAGCTGAGCGATCGCGCGTTAAGGCCGAACCATATAGAGCGTTTTTGCCGGCGTTTTCCCGGCGTTTCGTACGCCGGCGTCCCTCGACGTCGACGCTACCGGTGACGGTGGCCGAAACGTCCACCTCTGGACGGTCCAGACATCACGGGCGGCAGCGTCGACGCCGGAAGCAGTTCGATGGACGCAGAACCAATCAGCGTGCGGCTGGCAGCGACTTCCGCTACGTAACGGCGTCGTCGGTGCTGCCAAAATGGCTGCCGCCCGCCTCGGATCTAATAAGTCGTCGCCGTGCACTGTGTGGCCCTTAAGTTCTCAACTGATGCTTGTATTTGACTTAGCTTGTTCCCTAGAAGCTTCGACAGCAAAGGAATCGTGATATCTTTGAAGTCTTTCCGAGTGCCGTACTCAAGTTCATCGGTAGGCTTAGCAGGAATGAGTGTATTGGCCGAATACGTGGCCTCAAAGATATGCGGCAGCTTCAAGCTCAGAGGCCATATATTACAAGTTTGTGCTTCTTCTTAATGCCAATAGCTGGCGCTACAAGTCAAATAAAAAAATAGACTTTTCGGTGGCGTTGTGTCACTGCGACTCGTTTTCTGCACCACAGAACTGCTAATGAGACATAAAAGCTATAATCAGGAATATATCTTGTTGGTCCATTGACGGAAACTGTACACTGCTTTACGAGGTGTCAGGTTCATGCGCTCTGGTCACACCGTGTGACGCTGAGCTAACGCTCTTCATATGGTTTGCCGCCCTCTCTGACGGCGTTGATGCGACGACGCCGAGGGACGCAACGCCAGGAAACGCCGGCAAAAACGCTCTATATGGTTCGGGCTTTAGATCCCTACACGTACGGGAGGCGCGCAGCCTGTGCTGCACCGCAACTCGACACGCGCGAACAGGGACGCAATCCGTCCCAGCGCATCGATGAGGGTGACACTCGTCATAACAGATCCTTTGATCAACAGGCGAACCGACCCCTGCCGCTAGAGGCTGCTCCTCCTCGGGAGAGGGGCCGCGACGGCGCATCTTCCCTTTCCCGAGACGGAATGCGCTGCTTCCGCTGCCGCGAGCGAGGGCACATAGCGAGGGAGTGTCCCGTATCTAGGCCTCCTGTGAGGCAGGGAAACGGGGGCGCGGGTCGTTCGTGAAGGCACGAGCGGCCGAACCCTTGCTTCTCCCCTCCGCGTACCGGGCAAGCAGTCTTGCTGGTGCGCACGCGCCGTTTATTTCGGTCATTATTGCCGGCCGCGAATTTTCGGCGTTGCTAGACACGGGCGCGAGCGCTTCGTTGTTTGGCGAACAGGTTTTGTCCCACTTGCGGAAGCACTCGGTGCGCTTGCGGGACAGCCGAACGACATTCACCCTCGCGAAAGGCGTGGCCCAGTCGGCTGGCGCCGCAAGGTTGACTGTCACATGGGGAGATCGAAGGAGACGCACGCGTTTCGTTCATCTTCCAGGGCTCAGTGTTCCTGTGATTCTCGGTCGGGACTTTCTCCTAAAAACCGGTATCGTTGTGGACATTGCGAATGGAGGCTATCGCGACGGACCTTTTTCCCAGCTGAAGCCGTTCATCAGCCCGCCGGCGTATACAACTGCCTGTGCAGTAGAGGCGTCGGCACCGTGTCGCTTGCAAAGTTCGGGGGCAGGCCCCTGCGCTATGCGCTCGTCGGCTCAAAATCCCCATCGGGATCGAGCGGCACGACACGAGGAGGCTCCGCATCCTTTGACCGCCTGTGCGACTCATTTGGATGATACACAGAAGGCTCGGTTGTCGGCACTGTTACGCGAGTACGACGAGCTCTTCACCGATCAGCCGGGCTGTACTGAGTTGGTGAGCCACGCGATCGAAACTGGCGACGCGCTTCCTTTGAAGTGTAACCCGAGGCCCGTCAGCCTGGCCAAGAGGCAGGTTATCGACGGCTTGCTGGACGATATGCTTTCAGCTGGCATTGTTCGCCGTTCGTCCAGCGCCTGGGCGTCTCCAATTGTGTTGGTGCCTAAGAAAGACGGCAGTCATCGCCTGTGCGTAGACTACCGCCGTCTGAACGGAGTGACTCGTAATGATGCCTATCCGCTCCCCACGATTAGCTCCATCGTAGGAAACCTCGGCACTGCGCGGTACTTCACCACGTTAGATGCCTCCAAAGGTTACCTACAGGTCCGGATGGATGAGCGTGACCGGTGCAAGACCGCGTTCACCTCCCACAGAGGGTTGTTTGAGTTCACTCGTATGCCCTTTGGTCTTTGTAATGCTCCTGCGACTTTTCAGAGGCTCATGGACCGCGTCCTCGGGGAAGCAAAGTGGTCATACTGCATGTGCTACCTCGACGACATGTGATTTATTCACAAACCTTCGAAGAGCACTTGGCCCATGTTGCCGATGTGCTCGGGAGGGTGAGGGCTGCCGGGATGACGTTAAATCCCGCGAAAGCCCAATTAGCGCTGACTCGAGTTCAGTTACTTGGGTTTACGCTGGGCGAAGGCTCCATTGAGCCAGACCGGGAGAAACTTCGAGCAATCCTCGATTTCCCCGTGCCCAAGGACGTACGCGGCCTGCGCCGCTTTCTTGGAATGGCCAACTTTTACCGGTCGTTCATTCCATCCTGTGCCCGAGTGCAGGCGCCCTTGACCAAGCTCTTGGGTAAGTCTGCGGTGTGGCGATGGGGACCTGAGCAGCAAGAGGCGTTTTGCCGACTGTCTAGCGCCATTGCGGAGACAGCGCAGCTCAAGCTCCCCGACCTGACCAGACCGTTTGTTGTCCAGACTGACGCGAGTGATCTGGGATTAGGAGCAGTTCTCCTACAGGAATACGATGGCGTGTTGCAGCCGCTGGCCTTTGCCAGCCGCTCGCTGATACCCGCGGAGAAGAATTATTCCGTGACTGAGAGGGAGTGTCTCGCCATCGTGTTTGCACTGCGTAAGTTTGACGTCTACCTGGATGGGACGAAGTTCGTAGTGCAAACAGATCACAGCGCGCTAAGCTGGCTGATGCGGCTCCGTGAGCCTGCGGGCAGGCTGGCGCGCTGGGCTCTCCTAATACAGCATTATGACTTTTCAGTGCAGTATCGGAAGGGGAGCACTAACGTGGTAGCTGACGCGCTATCTCGTGCCCCAGTGTCTACCGGGAGCCTGGATTCTGGTGCGACAACCGCTAGCGGTGCCTTTGCGCAAGCAAGCGTCGGGGGCGAAACGGCGGCCGAGCCGCCGAGCGGAGAGAAGGGTGAGTGCGCCGACGAGCGAACCCTTTCCGCGAGCCAGGCAAGCAGCGCGCCGCGAAGCGGGCGAGAGGGTGAGCAACACGAAAGCGAACCCATGACGCCGACGCAAGCGGCAGCGATGGCTGCAGTCCTGAGTGGGAACGATACCAGGCTCCCCTTTGGGAGAATGGGAATCGCTTTCAGCAGGCAAGAGCTACTGAAGGCCCAGCAAGATGATCCGTTTTGTCGCGAGTTGAGCGACGGTCTCAGAGAGACGGAGCGCCGTGACGCTGCTGGTAGTGCGGCGGGCGCAGGGGGACGGGAACCGGCGTGTGTCGCTGGGTCCCCCGCGGATGCATACTTGCTGGACCATGACGGGCTCCTGCTGAAATACATAGCCACCGATGAGGAGTCCGTGGACCCGTTTAAGGTGGTTATGCCCAAAAGTCTGAGAGCCGCACTGTTGCGATCCTCTCACGACGAACCCATGGCCGGTCACCTGAGTGGCTCCAAAGTTTTTGCAAAACTGAGCAAGACTGTGACCTGGCTTGGCATGAAGCGTGACATTTTCCGCTATTGCCGTTCCTGCCATGTCTGTCAAGCGGTGAAATCAAGGGGTGGCAAGCCGCCCGGCCTGATGAAACCGATTGTCAGTGAGCGTCCGTGGCAAGTAGCCACCTGCGATCTAATGGGGCCGTTCCCCAGAAGCAAGCAGGGGTTCATACATCTGATGGTAGTCGTGGATCATTTTTCGAAGTGGGTGGAATTGTTTCCGCTTCGGAAGGTGACAGCGCGAGCGGTGCTTGAGAGGCTGCAGGAAGTGTTTTGTCGGTTCGGCTTTCCGGAAAGACTGATTACTGACAATGCGTCGTATTTCACCGCTCGGGTGTTTGGTGATACGTGCCGTTCCCTAGGAATTAATCACTGCACCACTTCACCCTACCATCCCCAGTCCAATTTGACGGAGCGAACCAATCGTACGCTCAAACCGATGTTGGCGGCCTTTGCCGAAAGTCAAAAAGACTGGGCAGACCATGTGAGTGAGCTCGCGTTTGCAATCCGAACCTCCGAGAGTCGCTCTACTGGTTTCTCTCCCGCTTTCCTCAACTTCGGGAGGGAGTTGGCAAATCCGGTGACCAGTGTCATGCAATGCCAGCTCGGAGACGAGGAAGCACCAGCAGACTGTTCTGCTTACGCATCAAAGCTTCGGGACAGGCTTTGTCGAGCTCTCTGTAGAGCAAGGCAGAGTTTGGCATCGGCCAGGGCTGCGCAGAAGGCCCAGTATGACCGGAAACATCGCCACCTTTCATTTAAGGTAGGTGATCTTGTCCTGAAGCGCAACCACGCTCTTAGCGACGCGAGCAAGGGGTTCTCAGCCTCGCTCGCTCCTAAGTGGCTTGGTCCGTACCGAGTGCAGAAAGCTTGGACTCCGCTCGCGTACTTGCTGAAAGATCCCCTTTCGGGAAAACTCAGCCGTGCCCACATCGCAGACCTGAAAGCCTTTGCGTCGAGGTCTGACGAGCTCCCGCCAGCGCCCAGTGGCACTGCGCGCAAGCAACGGGGCACACCCGGGACGGCGGACCGCATTCGGACCACGCACCGGTATAATCTGAGGAAGCGGTCACCTTAGTGATTTCGCGCCGGACGGCGGACTTATTTCCGCAACCGAAGGCCCTCACATTGCTATCTAGCCTCAGTTGCCTAACTTCTTTACGGCCTGTGCTCGCAAAGAAGTGGGCCCCGCCCAGTTTGCTGCTAGTTTTGTTTGTTTGAGTGTTCATGTTTACACTTGATGTGTTTCTCGTAGTTTTTTTTGTTCGCATATGGAGTGTCATTTTGTTGTGTTTGCTTTTCGCTGTTTTTTTTCCTTTCGCCGGCGGAAGGGGTCGTGCATACTGGTGCTTACGCGGGGGGAGGACGACGAAGGACGCTTCGCGCCTTCCATCGCGTGGCGCGTTGGGAGAGGCCCGTCTTCGGAGCTGTGTGTGCGTGTGTGTGTACGTGCGTGGTGGATCTGTGCGTGCCCTGGAAGTGTGCGGCGTGGTGACGACACCATAGGAAACCACCTTCACCCTGTCGCCGTGGACCCTGGAGGTGTTCGGGAACCCGCTGACGTCAGGCGGACCGCCCGGCTGTGTCCTTGTCTCGGCCGTCGTCGAGAAGCCTAGCTGCCGTCTGCCTCACGGCTGCTGCGCGAGGCTAGCTGACATGGTAGCTGCGCCCGGCTCTCTGCCGACGCCGGGACGCCTTGCAGGATTACAGCAGAAGGACCGGCCGTCCCAGCGCGGTCTTTGGTCATCCAGCCTGGAATTCGGGACCTCCGAACCACCACCGAAGCGGCGTTCGTCGGACTCGCGGGTCTGTCGTCGACTAGATCGACGAGACGAAGGTGAGCCCGTTCCGGGCATGCGGACATCAAACAGGCCTCTTGCCTCGCACTCTGGCCAGCAACATTACGCACCGCCTCCCCTCCGCGCCGTGGACGCTCTCCCGTGTGAGCATCACGAACACTCGCCTTAATTTCTTTTACCCCCTTCCGTAGCATCATATTGTATAGTATAGTGTATTTCCAGTGTATTGTGTTATTATTTTTTTCCTTTTTTATTTGTAGAGTAATTAGCAGCAGTTGTGGGCCTGGGCTGAGGTTAGCTGTTGCTCATTGCATAACGCCTTTGCATGCATGGGCGACGACCGGCTGCCTTTGCCGACCGGTATAGGGTGATTTAAGGAGAGGAGGATGTGGGGATCCGAGGCGCGCCCGAAGCCACTGCGCGGGCATTTCGAATCCTTTTCCCTCTCCCGTTCTTCCGCGACGGCGAGTGGCGCCATCTTGCGCTACGCGCCGACACTCGTGGTGGCGCTGCGCGCGGTCTGAGAATAAATAATGGGGGGAAAAATAAGGTCATTCTGCCTTAAGAGGCAGAGAGATAGACCGTGAATTTATATTTTTTTTTTGGTATAATAACATAGATTTAATCAATGTAAATAAGGTATTAGGCCAACATAAAACAAGGAAGGTGTTTTTTTTTTTTTTTTTCTCCGAGCCTGGTGGCAGACATGTCACCGCCCCGTTACAAAGGGGACGCTCATAGCATCCATCCATCCATCCAGCCGCGAAATTCGGCGACTGACGCGCGTGCACGCGCGGGACGAACTCTCTCTCTCCTCGGACGCCGCTGGGTAAGCACGCATTTCCTTCCGGTCCAACGTCCCCTTTGGGAATCGCTGGACTGTAGCCTGCCTGGGTGCCTCGGCATCCTTGCAGGCGTGTTTACCTCAGTGTTAGCTCCGGTTCGTACGTGAAGCCAAAGAGCGGTGCCTAGTGCTCGTGCGCGGTCGTACCACGCCGAGTCGCACTTGCCGGAGGCCCACGCGTACGGAGATTGCCCTAACCCTCGCGACCAGGCCCAGTGGTCATCGCGAGAGTGCGCAGCATAGCCGCGAGGGACCTTTTCCCGAGCGGCGTGTCAAAGCTCGCCATTGCGAGCTGCGACGTGCTCCGCGGAACCCCTTGGTGTATCGTCCGCGTCGGGAAGCCCTTTGCTTCCCCGTGCCCGGGAGCGGACGTGTACTGTGTGTTTGGGGTGCCGCCGAGAGGCAAATAAAGTGTTTGTGTGTTGTATTTGATCGAACACTGTGTTTATTCCGCGCGGCGCTCAACGCCTTTGCGAGCAGAGCGCGTGCGGAGCGGTGCGCAAAACGTAAGCAGGCGACGGTAGACGCGGCCCTGTGGCTCGCTAAGCCTGAACCCGCGGTAGTCTTCGGCTCCGGTGAGCATCGAGGCTACCACAATGTATGAAATTTTCTCAAGCGTCCTTTCTAGAGGCACAAAGTGCACATAACATTTGTGGCGGTATTTCTTGAAACACAGTCTTCACTGTCTGTTTTAAATGCTCTGCTCCATGTGTCTGGGAATTCTGCGAGTATTAAGTCATGCAAAGCTTCCACAACCTCTGGACGTAACGCTGAAGGTACAACGACGAGGTAGTTCTATCGAAGTGGCGAGTAACATTCAAAGCTCGGCATCATTTGCATCAAGACCACTCCTCCCTTCTCAACAAAGCCCTGCCACTAACCCAGGTGCGGCTGACAAGACCTTGGACATGGCAGTTATGACGTTAAAAGACCACTGCCATCCCGATGTTGCAAGTGTGGCAATGGTGGGAGGGTTTATTGTTCGAGCTGCGAGCGAGAGTATCTCCTGTCCGAATTGTATCGCACTGCTGCAAGGGCCCCAAGCCAACAAGGCCCTTCTTGGGCTTATCACTCATCCAGACCCTAGTGGACTACTATATCGAAGTCAAGAACTCTTAAAGCTCTTAGGAGGGCTCAGGAAGTTTGTAGAATGTGTGTTGGCGCATAGATGATGAATCACAAAGCCCCTTGAGATTTGCATGAAGCGCAGGGTCGAACTTTCTGAGTTGTGGGAACACAGACATCGACCACTGGAAGCAGCTCATCGAGCTCATTTCAAAAAGTTCGTAAAGCCAATGTTCAGTAATTATGCACTCGGTGCAACTGACAGAAACGCCGCTGTGACGACCTTAGAGAACAAGCCTCTCTCTCGAAAAGTGCTGAAGCTGTGACAAAGTTTGACTCATTGCCCGTGCGCGCTTATGTTGCTATTCATGTTCATTAGCCGGCTTTTTAAACATTCATATAAAGATTATTACTTTCGTAACTTGAAGCTGTTTATTGTGTCTTCCCCACAGAAATAAAAAAACCACACACAAATATGTTCATCCTAATGTCCGTCTCAACGTAGCGTGTGCTGGCATTTTGAAAGAACGCTTTTGTGAATGACGCTGAAAATAATGTTGCGCACTCTGTTCTGCATGATTGTTCGAGCGCATTTTTGAAAGTTAGGTTGACTGTCACTGCATGCACTGCTTCACCAGCACTGAGTGCTCGCTGCTCACTGTAAGCCATGGTACTCCAGCGACATTCAAGTCACCTACCAAAAACTTGCCCGAACAATAGTGCATAACAGAGCACGCGCCAGGCTATCGGCAGTCACGATACGGCGGTACGGTACTGCCCGCCGCTGTGGTGATAGTTTCGGTCGTGAACGTCACCGCGCAGCGATTGTTCCGAACTGAAGGCAGGCTGACTCCTCTGAGAGCTCGAGCCATTCCTCAGGCATCTATAATATAGGAGGCAATGGACGAACCAATGAAAAATGCAACATGGCGCCATTCTCGACGAGAGGCGAGGTACCGCTGCACTGAGATCGAGAGCCGTCAATTCAAATTTCTTGTGGTGTTTGTTTCTTCCAAAAGAAGCTCTTTCCTTCTGTTATCCGCACGTACTCAGCATCATCCTTGCAGGTCGTCATTTGTTGCAGTAGGAGCTTGTGACTGTGCAGCGTTTGGAGTGCACCAAAGTGGCAGCAGCTCGGAGTGTTTTACAACGCTTTATCACGTTTAGTCGTTTCGGCAGCATCAAGTTGCAACACGGCGTGACTTCCCTCTGTCGCTAAAATACACCAAGCATATCACCCGTGGGCCACCACATCGGCGATTATCGTCGCGTTCATTCGTGTGCAGTGAGGTGAAGGTGAAGTCAGAATGTGCGCGTCTGTGTACGATTTACTGCCCGCAAAAGCCATGGCATTAGCGTTGCCACATGTGCGTGCGTGTGTGTGTTACTTGTAGCTCGTAATGTCGGAGTCTTGGTGATCTGTTGTGATAAGCACTGTATTGTGCACCTGTATGAGTGATGTATGTGCGGACGAAGCGTGAGAGAAAGAAAGCGACCAGCATAACCCGTTAGCGCAACACAATGTGAAAATAAACCAGGTGGGGACTGGGATACCTACCTTGCAGAGATCGGGTTTGCATTGCGATCAACTGTGAACAGCTCAACTGGGTATGCACCATCTTCTCTAAACCAGGGAAGAGAACTGCCAAATCCTATGGAGACTGCTCTTGCGGATTGCAGTGGAGTGCCAGTCGCGTCACCAGCAAAAGCTGAATACGCAACACACCTGCGTGAGAAGCTAGCGGAAGCTTTAGATAAAGCACGCCGTAATCTTGGCACTGCTAGGGCACAGCAGAAGGCACAGTATCACCGCTCGCATTGGAACGTACACTAAGAAGGGGGCAATCTGGTGCTGTGACACCATCATGTTCTCAGCGATGCAAGCAAAGAGTTTGCGGCCTTGCTGGCACCAAAATGGTCAAGGCCGTACGGAGTGTGAGAGAAGGTTTCCTCGCTCGCTGATCGGCTCGCAAATATGAAAGGCAAACCGAGTGGCAGGCACGTATGCGTGTCACAGGAGGAGCATGGGGACAGTCCCCCCCCCCAAGCCACAGGCGGCGGGTGAGAACGCTCGGGTTAGTTAAGTCCGGTTTTTTGGCGCAAAAGCAACTCAGGCTATGATGCGCCAGCCACAAGGTTTGAGAGATGACTCTTAACAGTGATCTTGAGCTAGATGTTCATGACGACATTACAGCGAGTGTGAGTGGTGGTTATGTGAGGTGGCTGTAGAGGGGCCTAAAATTCCACACGCAAAAGGCGGGTAAAACATATATGCATAATAAAATCATGAGTGCGATGTGAAATGTGTCTCCTGACAATGAGTGACAAGGTGGTCGTGATTATAAAACTACAAAGCTATGACAGAAATATGGTGCTACAAATTACTTAAAAAACCACATTCTTTCAGAAAATTGAGCACATCAGAAAACGGCACAAGTGAGTCATCTCCTAGAAGAAGGGATGGATGTAACGGTACATGTTTTTTGTACAGTGCACTGAAGTGTTTTTGTCTTTGTGTCTCAGTGTGACGCCATGAGATTAGTATGTGTATAACTGTTAACGGCTCTTGGCAATCTTCACAAGCTGGTTGGGGCTCATTTGCAAGTAAGTTGTGTGTCAGGTGAGTATGTCCGCTTCGTAGTCTGCATAACACGACTTCGATAAACCGTTCTTGGTGATGACAGGTTTTCCATTCTCCTAGCGCTGGTTTTAACAGATGGAGCTTTTTACTTTTTCATGTGTCCTAATGTTGCTGCCACTTTGTTACTCGCCGGCTATCTTTGAGGGGAGCTTTTGCTTTGGTGACTGTTCTGTGAGCTGCCAGAGAAGCACATTTGTCAGCCTGCCAATGTGGCTTGGTACCCAGCAGAAACGAATCTGAGCTTTGTTATTACGTATTACCATATTTAGAATGTCGCCTATTAGTGGTTCACACTCAGACCTGAAGTCAAGAGCTTTTAATGCGCTTAGCGAGTCTGTGTAAAGGACTGCCTTCTTGTGTTTCTTTGAGATTAGGTCTCGCACTGCCTCTCTCAGGGCATAGACTTCAGCTGTAGAAATGGACATGCATTCAGGTAGCCTGATGCTAATTGCACTTTCCCCTCTCATGATCCTAACGCCCACATGGCTTTTTGTTTTGGAGTCGTCTGTATAATATACCGTGTAATTGCTGTACTTAAGTTGTAGTGCATGCAAATCTTGTATTATGTGTTCTGGCGGCGTGTTTCTTTTCTTCCGGTGGGTGAGTGAGAAATCACAGAGTTGCGTGAAGTCAAACCACGGGGGTAGTCTGGGTGATTTTTGAGCAACTCTCAATACATCTTTAGGGACGAAATTGGATTGGCGGAATTCTTCAAAACGTCAGATGAGTGGCTTGATTAAGGGGGGAGGAGGCACTTTGACATAAAGCATCTTTTTATTTAAGTTAGGATGATGAAAACTTCAGTGATCATGTATTTACATGTGTAAATATCAAATATAAACTCAGTTTTTATGTAGCCCTTACGGCTATTTTTAAATTAATCATTAATTAAAATTTCGTTTGATCACCTTTTTAATAAATTGGCTACTCATATCCTGCTGAATTAAATGTCATTGCATTCTACAGTTATCAAAGAGTGCAAAAAGCAAATTTTATGGATCTAGCTTTCCTACAACATAAGTTATGGGCGCTTCAAAGTTCGCCATTTGACTACCGAGAAATATATTTTTGTTATTTTCTCTCTGGTAAAAATTTACGCTTTTCTATAGTAACATATGACACTTTGTTGCACTCACTAAACATCCAGCTTTTCAGTAATACAAAAATGATCAAAACCTGAGTGTACCAAAGCTGAGAAACGCTCGCCAGAAGAATGAAAGGTGGCCAAAAAAATAACTGAGAAAAAGCAAAAAACAAAACTCTGTATCTTAAAAGAGCGCTACACAAGTAAAAATGATTTACTTTGCAAATAAATGCCTTATAAGACACCAGGAGAGTAGTTTATCACATTTTCCAATCGAAACGGCCCCATTGCATGTCCTTTCAAGCAGTTTGTTGATTGCGGAGAAGTCGACGATCCCGTAGTTAGCCACCGTCGGGTCAGAGCCCTCGCACGCTGTTGCGAGCGTCCGTAGCTTGCGCTCGCTAGCCGAAGTTGCCGATAAGCTGGAGATCTTATCTTCAGTCTGTATCTGCTGTTACGCACGATCGGCACTAGTCAAGAACGTCGTGTCGATCCTTCTACCACGCTGCCTATCACTGACTTCGTCGAGGTGGCCGCCGACACAAGTGAAGTCGGCATTTCGACTGATGAATCGCGTTCCGCCGCCACGCCGTCCTCCGCTAGATGCGCTTCTGATGCACCCGAGCGTGATCTCGCTCTTTTTTTTTTCGAATTTATGACCGCTGCGCAACTTTCGATGTAGGAAACCCAAGCTCAAGCTTGCGGCGCGACGACAGTGCCGCGCCAGCCGCGCTGCGGCTCTGTCAGAAAGCTCTGAACCTTATGCGCGGCCGACTCAGCCCCTTTCACGGTAGCGGTAGCGCACATGCGCACGCGTTCTGGTGGTGCGGGTAACGGGGGGCGGGGGGTTAGCTCGGCACGTTGAACCGAGAGGCTTGCTGTGCAAAGCAGCGCATTTCCGCGATGGCAGAAGCGACCACGCGGAAGCGCAAGCGAGGTCTGAAGTATTGCGGTTTAGTGGCCTGCCACAACAGTGCCGACAACACTAAGGCACACAATTCACGTGTGAAACTGTATCGGTTCCCGGGCGTGTCGCACGAGAAATAAAGGCGACAAGCGTGGATAGCTGACAGCACTGTCTCGCCTCTATTTTGGCTGAGTTCATATCGCTTTCGTTCGTTTTCAACTACCTGAATCGGGTAAGTGACGCGGCGCATGCATGCAGCGACTACAGTAATGATTACTCGCTGTCTTCTCGCATTGTGAAAGTCCAGTTACAGTTGTAGGTGAAACAACTTTGTGTTTTGATTCCCCGTGTTCGTGAGACCTACCTGTCGTTGTTGAACGGTCACACTCGCGCTATACCGTAGCGTTGCGCGGTTTGGTTCAATTCAACTGAAACTCGGCACATTGTCAGAAGTTCGGCGCCTGCAATTCACGCGTCGGGAAGGCTGCTTTATCACGCTGGAACGGACGTCCATGCATTTTCAGCAAGCTTTGACATCGTTCTGCAGGTTTGCTATGTTTTTGTCACTTTATTAGGATGATATATATTTAAGCCGCTAAATATAACTGACACTTAATACATGCTTTGCAATTGCAACCTTGAAGTAACCACCTTCTGACTTTGTGCGATTTTCTAGCCGCGTTCACGCAGCAGGTTCTATACGCCTGTCAAGTCGATATCATAAAAAGAGACTGCAAGCATGACGCGAGAGCCGAAAAAAACGAGGCGAGCAGTTCATCTTGCTTCCCAGTGGTTAAAGCTCAGCTAGCTGCCTCGCGTCTTAATCGGCAGGTGATTCTCCAGCGGCACGGAGGACTTGACTCTAACCTTCTCAGGAAACAGGGCCATGGCCGTGTAATTTCTTTTTTTCGCACGCCGCAAACGTTTGTTCACGAAAGTACACGGCTGCTACTGTTAAGCATGCCATATCAAAACAACAATCATATGATTCGTAGTCCACACCGCAGAACGTCCATAGCGTGTACAGCTTTCATTCGGAGTGCATGTGGACCATTATTCATCTTTAACACGACAGAATGAGACTTACGTTGAGGGTATACGTCCTACACGGTGTAATCGCGACTTGGAAAATGCATTCGCTTTGAGTCGGGCGTCGTTGTCGTCGATCGTCTGCTCGTCACCGTTAACGTGATGACGAGCCTTTCTCCTTTTATCAAGTTCGCTTTTCGGAAGTGCTTGTCCAGCTGTGAGATCTTTTTGAACCCGTACTGCGGGCGGTACATTGTGAGGCGCCGCGAGCAGCCGCGAGCAGCCGCAAGAGCTCTGCACGTGCACAGAAGCGAGCGGCAAACGCGGTGGAGAGAAGGGAAAACGCTCGCTGCTTACACCCCAGTTTCTCTTTTTCTGCCAGAGATGGCGCTGTCTGTTCAAGAGCAGCAGCGCCGCTAAGCGTTGCTTGGGAAGCCTATGGCTTCGCCACGATCAAAGTTCCAAAACGCGGCCGAGAGCGTAGGCCTAATTCCACTCCCGGCGGCTGCGGCGCACTTCGTCTAGGCTCACTTGGCACCGTGCCAGTAAGCCACCGCAACGTGCAGTCTTTGTTGAGCATGATCAAAAACGTCTGCTCCAATTTCTTGCCAGCTTGCGCGGGTTGGAACTTTACGGACGTAAATCGACGAGACAACACAGTGATACCGGTGATACCACGGCGAGATGAACTTGCCGCTTTGCGTGCGCTGCAGCAGACAGCGCTGGAGGCTCGACGAATCGGAAAGCGTTATTTAGTCACGTGTGCTCATTGTGCCAATGGGCTCACGCGGTGGGACCTTTTTTTGGCGCGGATTTTCTACGTGAATTCTCAGTGGATGAACAAGGGCGGCGGGATATTCAAGAAAAAAGCACGGCTCTTTCGAATGCGACCAAGATGGCTGCCGTAGGAGAACGTATGAACGGCATCAGCGCGGCGCTGAATAAGCCCGTTTTTTACGCGTTCATCGCTAAAGTTAGCTCGCTGATGGCACATAAAATGCTGCCACGGCTAAAATACTGATCTAAGACGCATAAAAATTGGCGAGGTATGCATCAGTAGCGGTAGAATCCAATAAAACATTTTCAAAAATTCGATTTTTTTCTGATTTTCGGTCTCAAAGACCCGTGTCTTAAGTGTGGTTTGTTCAGGTAATGTGGCGTGAGGTACATTTGGAAAGAATATCGTGACATATGTGTTCAGGTGATGACTTGATTCTGAGAACATATAACAGGGTTAGTAGTGCTCTTCGTTGACATAGAGGAGGTTCGTTACAATATATATACAGACTCTGTACCGGTGATGTCCTGTAAGCACCGCTGGACGACGTAGGCCGAGATGGTGTACAGGATCAAGACGTTTGATGTAGGGCTTTTTGTAGCCACATTGGTGTGGGTCTACTAGGCGTTTCGAATAAAGGATGAACGTGAGTCTGATGTTTATAATACTCTCATATGTTTTGGCCAGACAGCTTGTTAACGCAATGGGCCTGTAGCTACTAGTGGAGGTTGGAGGCTTGCCAGGTTTTAGGAATGGCACCACTATGGCATTTTTTCCAATCTTCTGGCATTATACCAGTTTCCCATATTTTGTTAAAAAATTGAAGGAGTGCTACAGTAGAGGCTTCAGATAAGTGTGCAAGCATTGTGTAGTGAACAACAGTCCGGACCTGGTGCCGTTTTTTTTGCCGGCGGAGAGTACTACTCGGTTTAATTCCTGTAATGTCAGAGGATTGTTATAAGCTTCGTTTGAAGTGGTCGTAAAGGGCAGTCTCTGGTATTCTGCAGATTCTTGTACCTGATAAATTGATCTGTGTAATTTTCTGAGCTTGAGATGTTGTAGAAGTGTTCGCCTAAAATGTTTTCCTGTTCTTGTACTGTTGTTTGTGCGTGTGGACTTGTAAGTATCGGTATAGTGTATGACGAATAGGCTCCTCTGAATTTCCTGACTTTGTCCCAAATATATTTAGATGGGATGAAGCTATTAATGGATGTAATGTATTTTTGCAGGAACACTTTTCCACCTGCCTTCTAATGTAACGCGCTTTAGCTTTCGCCTCTTTGAAGTGGATGAGGTTCTCGTATATAGGGTGCCTTCGGAGGAAGTCCCCAGACTTTGTATTGCTGTTTTTTTGCTTTTGTGCATTCATCTGTCCACCATGGATTCATCCTTTTACGCAGAGTCCCGGAAGTTTGCGGTATTGCTTTCTCTGCCGCTGAGATTATGACTTCTACAAACTTTTTTGTTAAGCTCATTTATGGACAATTCTGGCGCGAAGGCCTTTTCGAGATTTGCGTTTTTTGAAAAGGTTGGCAGTCCACACGGTGTAAAATCCACCGACGAGGCCGTTCCGCTAAGGTTGGGTATGATGGTGCAAGTTTTATGATGTCGGGTAGGTGATCACTACCATATGACGTGTTAAGGACTTCCCATTTCAGATCACTAAAAAGGCATGGTGAACAGAGTGCAAGGTCTAAACAGCTAAAGGTCCGCGAAGTTGATGAAAGTAAGTGAAAGCCACCAGAGTTTAAAAGGCAAACGTCATTCGATAGAATGAAATCTTCAATGAGCTGCCCTCTATGGTCGGTTTTCTCACTACCCCAAAGCGTGGAGTGAGCATTAAAATCTCCTAAAATAAATGGCTTCGGCAAATTTCTACTACATCGTCTAAGTTTTTACTGCTCAAATTCACCTGGGGTGGAACGTAAAGTGAAACATATGGTAATGGTTTTGTAGGATAAAACTGCATCAAAGGATGTGCTCAGTTCGACATCTCGGGTAGGGGTGCCACCCTGGACAGCGATGGCTACTCCTCCCGACAGTCGGCTGCAGCATGCGCGACCTTTTCAGACTACTGTAAAGCCCTTAAGGACTTGGGTATGTTCGCATCTAGATTTGTCTCTTGAAGGCAGAAAGCTGTTGGTGAATACTGTTTATGATGTCCTTCACGTCACCTCAACTGTGAGTATGAGCCTTTCTACAGTTCCACTGAACCATGAAAGCCATAATAAAGTGGCAGGAATAAAAGTAAGCAAATGTATATATGTAGAGCTTTCAGCTAGTTAAAAACGGTAGGTGACATTAAAGGAAACTGGTCCCTTACAGAGCCTTTACCGGGCCCTGTAATTAGGGATTGCTTTTTTGGAGCGGTCAAGGAGTTCTCGCCGCTCCTTTGGCGCTGTCTGCGCCTTTCCACTAGGAGTGTGTCCATTGCCTCTGGCAAGGCACCGGGCACACGCTCCAGTGGGTTGTGTTTTCGTTGTGTTGGCTTCGCCTCAACAGACGAAGCCTTTGGCCTCAACAGGCCAGAGGTCGAGGGGACCTCTACTGCTGCAGGCTGGGCCTGGCTGCAACAAGGCTTGCAGCGGCCGCTGGTGTGGCCGTGCCGTTCGTAGGCGGAGCAGCCTTGGCTGCTTCCGCCATGGGGGTGGGTGGCGTTCGCCTCTGCACACTTCGTGTGGCATGGGCAACCGCTTGTGGCCGCTGCAGTGTTGCCCCCTGTTGCACTGCAGAAGCAAAAGATGGTTTCTGGAGAAATGTTAGTGTTGCACGCTGTCGGGCTTCTCGAAAACTGATGTTCTGTTGGAATTTGATGTAAGGACTTCTTTCTCTCTTTTCCAGGCTATGCACGAGCGAGAGTATACGGATGGGCGTTGTCGCAGTTTGCGTAACGACGGGTCTCATACTCGGCCCTGCTGTCATCGGTGGAGTTCCCGGTTGTGGCGCACTTTGCACAGGTGAGTTGCCCACGGCAACTCTGCGATGCGTGGCCGAACCTCTGGCACTTGAAACACCGCCGCGGATTGGGTATGTACGGTCGGACGCATAGCATGAGATAGCCTGTTGTGATTGTTTCAGGGAGTGTGCTGGAGCCAAAGGTGACTATAATGTGTTTTTGTGTCAATTTCCGTGTCATCCCGCTAATTTTGATTCGTTGTACATGTATAACATTTTCATCTTTCCACCCGTCCAAGAGTTCTTCATCTGTGAGGTCCACAAGGTCATCATCTGAAACAACGCCTTTAACTGTGTTCATTGTTCTGTGCGCGTAACTGTAATGGGTTTATCCCAAATGCTACGAGTTGCTCAGTTCTGATATTGGGTGTTGTCCTTTAGTTCAATTAGACTGTCACCCACTGGCCATTTGGTGGCTTTGTAGCCAGCGCCAATGGTTTCAGTGAGGCATCTAGAAACCAGAAATGGTGAATAATTTGTTGCTTTCTTGTTACTGTCACAGTGGATGACATGGTATTTCGGGAAGGTGTCTGTCTTTTGAAATAGAATGTCGAGGGTCGCTTCGGTGCGTGTCCTTTTCGAGGCATGATCGCTGGGTGAGGGTTCGAGGGGTCCCATGAAGAAAGTCATTTGTTCGGCAACGGCGCCTACCACCCACCACGGAGCCCCAACGAGGGGGCGTGGCAGGACATGTTAAAAGTCTGCACCACGACAGTAGTATGTCGTTACTATAACCTAATAGGTTCTACCTAAGGTTGGGAGCCACCACGGTTTAGCCCTTGCCGCCAGGAAAAACTGAAGTAACTAGAAGAGAGGAGAAGACAGGAGAGTGTAAAATGAGAGAAAAAGACGATTATCAGGAAGAGGGAGACAGGAAAAGGTGACTGCCGATTTCCCCTCGGTGGGCCAGCCTAGGGTGCCGTCTACGTGAAGCCGGGGCCAAGGGGTGTGTTGCTCTGCCGGGGGGCCTTAAAGGTCCAGTCACCGGCATCGGCTTCACCCCCCGGATACCCTTTACAATATGTTGAATATTCACGAGGTGCGTCAATTTCAAGCTGCGCTTCCTTCGTGAATGTTCAACATACCATAACTTTTGTTCTAATGGGCTTAGAACATCAGTTTTTGTTTTATTGCACTCAGTTCTGATTACAGGTTATTGTGATATGCTGATTTACTTGTAACTCTCTCTGTTAAAAAAAAAAATTCTTCCTCCCCTCCAAAAGGCCCATGAAATTATTGTATTTAAAAACTACCGGTAATACAAGAAAAAATAATTGCATATTGAAATCAGCACACAAATATACATAAACTCACCAAGTATCATCAAAATCGATCAAGAAATCGATCCAGAAATGAGAAAAAATTTCAAGAGCAGTGTCTCCCCTTAAGGCCAACTCCGGCGATTTTTTGGCCATGTCGAAGCAATGGTGCTTTTATGTTCCTGAGACGCTCCTGTTACGGGCCCGATAGCAGAAATACTCGCAAATTGGAGAATTAATTTTAAATAAGCAAAATAGCGCAACACCGAAACCGAAACCCAACCGAGTGTACTGTCTACGTATGACGTATAAGTCGTTACGAACGAACCGGAAGTCGTGCAAGGCATGCCGGTCACGCCGGCGCCGAGTATTGAAAACTGTGACAGCCGGGACGACACAGCGAAGCGCCGGCCAAACCAACGCTGTCTGTCGCCTGTGCACAACAGACGCTCGCTGTAGCGGCCGAAGCGCCGAAGTTAGCGGTGCCCTCGGCTGCGTCACTTCCGCCGCCTTCCCAATACTGACGTCACAGATGCAATGTTGCCATAATTGTGGGAAGCCAGGAGGGTGTTTGCAGACAATCTTTAAATTCATTTGCAAACAATCTGCGCATGTCTCAAGCCTGTAATTTGGCATAAATGACGGAAACGTGCAAAGGAACGTACCCAGCGAATTTCATTGAGATCCATCGACCTCGAAAAAACGCCGGAGTTGGCCTTTAAGGGAGGAGGATGTGGGACGCACGGCCATTCCTTTTCTTGACGCTGCCGCAATCGCAGACTGGCGGCAGGAACCAACAGGCCACACGGAGAGGGAGCCCCCTTTTCTAAGGATCCCTTAATCCCGCCGCTTGGCGCCGCACGCTTTCCTCATTTCCCTGCTCGCAGGAAAGGGCACTCGCCCCTGCG